>NW_028249477.1:0-203303 GCF_964263255.1 Lissotriton vulgaris
ATACTCTACCACCCCAGACCCCCAAGAAACTCTAATGTACGCACAAAGGGGGTGTATAGAGTGAATAACAAAAATAAACAAACAGAGAAAGCCCCAATAAGGCAAATCACTCTATTTGAAAAAACTACCCTCACTCACATACCGAAGTATGTGACATGCTTCATCATCGGGCCTGCTTGGAATACGCCCTGGTGTAGCCACACACAGGGTGGCGCATTAGGGAGGGGGAAAAATAATAAACTTCACTTAACAAGACATACAGTCAAGACAAGTGGACATAAACGACATGTAACACAAATCTTGGTGAAAGCCGTGCGAGCACCAAGTGACCACCACTGAAAAAGTGCGAAGAAAAGTGCAGTTAGGAAAGGTGATTAAAACTGATTAAGGGTGTCAACCAGAACACAACCTTTATTAAGCTTTTCTTGACACCCCTATCAGGATTAAAAATAAGGAAGAGGATGGGAAAAAGCCACAACGAGATAGTTAGGAATCTCAAAGCTTCCCTCCTACCACTGCCAGAGTCAACATGTTTCGATTGCTCTGTATGTGCCCATCGGGTCACTCCGGTCTTCTTCAGGACCGTCGCATTCAGTGCCACTCTCAGTTTCTCCGTACTTCAGAGAATGATACCTCTAGGGTGAGGTAGGTCCACTAGATCCGTACCCCTCCCGTGATGAGTGTGGAGACAGTTCCCTCAGATGCGGGAAAACATTCACTGTCGTAATAAAAGAGACGATAGTACAGACACTCTTAGTAGTCACTTATTCTTGCTATCATTCCTTTTCCGTTATGTCTCTCTAAGGTAAAAACCATTAGAGCCCCATTATTTAGTGTAGAGCTATATTCCCGGTAACAAATTGTACCCTTCAGTCCTGCTCAAATATGTCTTATCACTTGCCCATTCTTGACCTGATTTATGCAGAATGCAGGCCCTTTCAATCGTTCCTTTCCTCACATTTAACATGGTCATTCATATCTTATACCTAGCCCCCTTGTTGTTCATGAGGCTGTCATTAAACTACAATCTACTTCCTATCCTATCTCAGTGCCCCCACTCGAAAAGAGTGTTTATATAGTTGTGCACTTACCGAGGTCATAATATTTACAAACTCGAACTGGTGTCCGGTGAGAGGGACGCCAAGGAACACAATCTGGAATGAAATGGAGTAAATACGGGAGAAAATGTTACCTTAGACGACTCCACCGCCCGATGTGCACCTCTGTTTACAAACGCTTAAGCGAAGTCTAGCATTATGGTGCCTTCATCGGGTCTTCGCCGCCTAATGCGCTCCAAGCGCTCACCCCCTTGAGCCCTCTACTTACCGTTCTGCAGGCGAATCCCGGCTTAGTCACCTGCAGACCGTGACACCGCGCAGATGATACGCGCGGTGTCTTTCAGAGCTTAAAAGATGTTCACTGCCGATTAGAGCGTCACACGTGACCGCGTCGTCAGCGTCGTCACGTGGAGCGTTCTCCATATCATGGGAAATGTAGTTTTACAGGCATGTAACGGCCCACATCGTAGGTTCGAGGCTCCTACGGCGCCACGGTGTGTGTTGCATTGCGTAGCAAGCGCGCAGCAAGCGCTCTGCAGTCTAATACATGACATTACAATAGCTCGTATTTTACCGCAGTGTGCCCCCTAGGTGTCAAAGTAATAATTAATGGGGTAACCCTGACAATGATAGCCCTGGGGAATTATAGAGTCAGGCGGTCAATAGGAATAGAACAGTCATTCCGGGTAAGGCAACCCACGACACAATCCCATCCATTCCATATGTGGGATTGCCATGGCTGTAATGTGTGCTTTATGTCAAAGGGACTGTATTACTACAGCTCAACAGGTGAATCACTTCCTTAAGATCGAGCTCAAACCCCTGTGGACCATTATAGTTGTCTCTCCCCGGTCGCATTGTTAACTCCCAAGAATAAATATTCGCGTTTAGATGTTATATCTCCTAGGGAATCTTTAGGATTTGGGAGGGGAAATGATGTATAGGCGGTAATAGCCCATGGAGCCATACAACAGCCAATAAGGGATTCTCATTGTTTTCAATGGAATGTACAAGGTGATCAAAGTTATCCAGCCTTATTGCTTCATAGCACTTCACTGCCTGCTCAATGCTTGCCATGGGATATCATCATTTAGTCCCACCACATGGCTCTTCAACCGGTACACCCATCTCTGCTCCCGCTGGAGCAAAAGGCTTTGTTCGTCAGCTTGGTGTGTACCTAATTGAATTTTCTCAATAACGGTCCACCTTAGGTCATCAATACCATGTCCTTTTTCTAGAAAGTGGGCAGTGAGTCTTGTATTAGTCTTTCCACACCTTATCGTGCTCCGATGTTCAGTGATTCTCACGCGCACTTTTCTACTTGTCATCCCCACATACCTTTTTTGGCAGGGGCATGTTATTAGGTATATTACTCCCTGGGAATTACAGTTGGTATGGGATCTGTTCCCAGGGAGTACGGAGGCCGAGATCAAGAGTTTTAGAGTTGCACCTAAGGTGACAGACGCTGCATGAACCGCATCTGGTGTGACCAGTCAGTTTTGGTAAGCCAGTTAGTGTGTTAGTTTCCCTCACTCCTCCCAGGTCCCTGGGTCTAGTGTGTATCAGGAGATCTTTCAAGTTTTGGCTGCGCCCGAAGGAGAAGAGGGGTGTTTCCATATTCATACTCCTGTGTTGAGAATTTTCCAGTTCTGTAGGACCAAACGTTTTATTTGATGTGTTGCCGTGTTAAAGGTAGACACAAACACTGGCTTTTTCATTTCCGGTCTAACAGTTTTCGTGAGTAATAACTCCCGATTAGCATTAAGGGCCCTTTTCCTAGCCTTCTTAATCACTCTCTGCGGGTAGCCCCTCTGTTGCAGTTTCTCTGTCAAAATCTCCGATTCGGCCACAAAATCCTCCCTATCTGAACAGTTCCGGCGGATACGGAAGAATTGGCCCACTGGTAAATTCTCCCATAAGGAGCGCGGGTGGAAGCTCCCAAATGCCAGTAAGGAGTTCTTGTCTGTTGGTTTGTGGAAAACCTTGGTCTTCAGGGTGCCATTAGAGGATTCGATCACTAGGTCCAAGAATGGTAAATGGGTTTTGGTGATAGTCAAAGTGAAATGGAGGAACGATTCTGGGCGTTGAGCCACTCCAGGAAACGGTCTACAGATGTTCTCTCGCCTCTCCAAATCACTAGGACGTCATCGATATAACGCCGCCATAGTCGCAGATTGTTAGCCCATGGACCGTTGGCATCAAGGATCGTCATCTGTTCGAAAGCCCCCACATATAGCCCTGCTAAACTAGGGGCGAACACACTCCCCATTGAGGTCCCGTGGGTTTGGAGATACAATGACCCCTCAAATTCGAAAAAGTTCCTGGTCATGGCTATTTCGGTCAGATGTAAGATGAAGGACCGAGGTGTTTTGTAGGGCCACCCCCCTCAAAGTGTAACGTTTCCAAAACCCTGAGGGTTTCCCGTTGCGGTATATTTGCATATAGGGCTTCTATGTCAAGCCCTATCAAGAATTCCTCGTCCGGGTTGAACGGCATCTCTTTCAACAAGTTCAGAACGTCTAAAGTATTTCTTAAGTAGGTCGGTAGTTTTTGGACCATTGGCTTTAAATAGAAGTCGCAGAACTCAGAGAGGGGTTACAGCAGGGACCCCATCCCGGAGACAATGGGTCTCCCGGGAGGGGGTCGCACTGCTTTATGGATCTTAGGCAAGGCATAGAAATACGGAGTCCTTGGTTGTTTGTTCACAAGGAACTCCGCTTCCTGCTGTGTGATCCAATCATTCCCCTTCGCCTCCTCTACCATAATTACAATTTCTGTGGTGATCTCTTCGTTAGGGTCTTCTCTCAATTGTTGATAGGTTCTTGGGTCAGCCAAAAGGCGGAGACATTCGCCTCGATAGGTATCAATGTCCATGATTACGGTCGCCCCGCCCTTATCTGCAGGCTTCAAAATGATTTCTTTATTTGACCCCAATTCCTTCAGTGCTTCTTTTTCCCGATTCGAGAGGTTGGAGAAATATCCCGAGTCTGCCAGATTTAATGACTCTAGATCGTGGATCACTGCTTCCTCGAAAGCAGCAATCTGGGGTGGGAGGACTGCTAATTACGGTGTAAAAGTCGACTTAGGGCGAAAGGGTGTATCGCCTTTATGTCTATCCAATGAGTCTTGGTTCTCGAAGAAGACTTTCAATCTTACGTTCCGGAAAAAGACCGCTAAATCCTGTCGTAATTTGAATAGATCAGGATAATTCGTAGGGACGAACCTCAAGCCTTTTTCAAGAACTTGTTCCTGAAGGTCAGATAAGGAGTGAGAAGACAAGTTGACCACTAATGATTGCCTTGGCTCCTGCTCAGTGTCGTTCCCTGTGCCATGCTCCTGGTGATTCGTTGGGTAATCTCCGGGTCCTGGTTGGACCAGTTGACCCTCGCTGATGTCTTTTGCTTGCCTTGTCCCCTCCCCCGGGCCCCCCCTAAAAAAGGCCCTTGGAAGTTTTGGAACTGAGCATTCTGAAACTCCGGGTTCTGGAATTGTTGGTTCCCATTTGATTGATTTTGATATTGCCCCGCAGGTGGAAAGCCCATCACTGGCCAGTTAAAGGCTTGATTAGGGTATGGTTGGAAGGGTTGTTGGAAAAATTGGGGTCTCGGGCCCCTCTAATTACCGCAACCTGATTTTCACTCCCTTCACTTGAACTGCTGGTGGTATATTGGCGAGGGCGGCCTTGTTGGTTGTTCTTATTACCTTCTGCCATTTTCTGTTTGGCATACTCGTCTGATGTATAAGGGTATGCCTTTTCCCTTGTAAAATTCTTCAAATCTTTTTGTAACTTGGAGATTTTAGAGTGAATCAAATGGTCCCTGTACTCCTCCAGTTTCGTGTTAATCTGATCTAATTTATGGTCAAATGTTGCCATGACGATATCCTCCGGTAGACCTGCTTCGGTCGTCTGTATTTTAATCAATAGAGCATCTGACAATCGTTTCGCTGTTCGAATGATTAGCACCAACCAGTCTCTGGTGCATTTCCATGACACCAGAGCCCAGTCCCGTCTGAATTCCTCATCCTCCAAGAAGATAAGAGGCTCGTTGGTCACAAGAAGGCCTCTAGGGGTAGCATTAACCCGCAAGTATTCAGTGAGGATTGCCCCATGAAGGATAGTTCTAACTTGGTTCTTTTTGAGCTCCAATGAGTATTCCAACCTTCCCCCTGAGCTAACACTGCCGTAACAGTCCTATCACCTAAAAGGGAGGGTCCTGCCAGGATACCAGAGACAATATCCTCCCCAAAGGATAGACCTGGAATAAGATCCATCAGTGACGTTTATTCGGAGGCGACTAATAAGAAATTGAGGTGGCACTAATAATGTAAGAAAGGTGTAGGAAAGGTAAGATACTAAAATGTCTACCTTAGTTGGAATGAGGTGTAGAATTAAAACCTAGTAGCCCCTGCGGATAAGCTGCAGCTCTCAAAATATCAAACACAGAAGAGGGGTGAGTGTCAAGACTATTTATACTCTACCACCCCAGACCCCCAAGAAACTCTAATGTACGCACAAAGCGGGTGTATAGAGTGAATAACAAAAATAAACAAACAGAGAAAGCCCCAATAAGGCAAATCACTCCATTTGAAAAAACTACCCCCACTCACATACCGAAGTATGTGACATGCTTCATCATCGGGCCTGCTTGCAATACGCCCTGGTGTAGCCACACACAGGGCGGAGCATTAGGGAGGGGGAAAAAATAATAAACTTCACTTAACAAGACATACAGTCAAGACAAGTGGACATAAACGACATGTAACACAAATCTTGGTGAAAGCCGTGCGAGCACCAAGTGACCACCACTGAAAAAGTGCGACGAAAAGTGCAGTTAGGAAAGGTGATTAAAACTGATTAAGGGTGTCAACCAGAACACAACCTTTATTAAGCTTTTCTTGACACCCCTATCAAGATTAAAAATAAGGAAGAGGATGGGAAAAAGCCACAACGAGATAGTTAGGAATCTCAAAGCTTCCCTCCTACCACTGCCAGAGTCAACATGTTTCGACAGCTCTGTATGTGCCCATCGGGTCACTCCGGTCTTCTTCAGGACCGCCGCATTCAGTGCCACTCTCAGTTTCTCCGTACTTCGGAGAATGATACCTCTAGGGTGAGGTAGGTCCACTAGATCCGTACCCCTCCCGTGATGAGTGTGGCGACAGTTCCCTCAAATGCGGGAAAACATTCACTGTCGTAATAAAAGAGAAGATAGTACAGACACTCTTAGTAGTTGTGAGAAGTTGGCCCGATATGCAGCGTTCGCTATTCTAGCGACCACTATGTATCGTTCCAAACGACCCTTATAATGATTGGTTGTAAGTCAACCTTAGACCAGCTATCCTAGTAGCGTGGATATGAGCAGTCTTCGGGCTAAACTCTAGAGGGCATGTTAAGCCAGCTGTTATACCATCACATACCCCTTGAACACCAAGTGAAAGGACACCACACAAGTGTTATGAAAATAAACAGTATATTTATTAGGAATCACAACAGCCCTGGACTCTTTATGAGGACAGGGTACTAAGCACAGAACAAAAGCTCTTAGAAAATACTTCAAGTGCACAATTAAAAACAAGTGCCCGAGGGCACGGAAAGTTTAGTGGTCTCGGGCGGACCCGATAAGGCAAGTCGGAAGCGAGGGACTCAGGACCCTTAAGTAAGGAGGCTATGCGGGCACCGAAATGCCGAAGTTACCTAGCCACGAGGGCTGTGGCTGCACAAGTCTTACAGGCGTCGGGGTCTTCGCTGACGAGCCAGGAGCCGGAAGAAAAGGAGTTGCTGGCCGGCGACCAGTGATGAATAGTTCATAGAGATCCAAGCCTGGATCAGTGATCGTTGATACCTGAAAGCAGAGGGGACCAAGTTCGTACTACTAGCCAGTAGTCAGAGGGTACCAGGAAGGCACCGGATGGCCGTCACCTCGACTAGGTGAGTGGGCGACGCAAGGCTCTGCAGTCTCACGGACCAGGAGGCGTTGTCGTCGACCAGGATGGAGGTGCGAGCTGTCCCACGAAGATTGATGCTGTTGGCATCGCTGGGCCCAGGATTGGGGCAACAAGCCTTGGCAGATTTCAGGGCCACGTGGTGGACCTAAAATGGCGTCTTGAGTGGACCAGGAGGGTCCGGGTGCTCCTCTCGTAAAAGGGAGCAAGGGCCGGTCTGGAGCAACCAGACCAGCAGCGTTGGTTGTCGGATGTCGTCAAAGAAGGGCCAAGCCAGCGGCTAGTGACCAGACAACGTGCTGAGCAGCGAGCAGAAGGACCCCACGCAGATCGTGGAGATGCTGGGAGACTGCACTTCGGTGCTGGAGCTGCTCAGGGTCGGGGCTTCTCGGACCCCAGAGCACTCACCAGAGAATTGCTTCGATGGTCGTGCTGATTAAGAAAGCATGCAGGTTTTGATGATGGCCGGTCCCTCGAGGTCTCGTCGCACCCACAGATCTCAGCTGAGCTGACGACGTGGGTAGAGGTCACAGGTGCCAGGGAAGCCGGTTCTCGTCGAGCTGGGCCGTCGGATCCTTGAGGAAGGACTTGCAGCAAACCGCAGAGTTCTTAGATGGTGCCCGCTGATGCAGGGTGACTACTCCTTAGCCACAAGGGAGAAATCTTGAGAAGAGTCTCGAAGTCCTTTCGTAGAAAGTATTCTTGATTCAAAGATGATCTAATTTGGAAGGGTCCCCGCTCTGGCCTTTATCCTAAAGAAAGGGGTGGGTACATGACTAGGTCCTGCCCTAAGGGTGGGACCAGGAAGGGGGGTAGTTACACCCCTTTCCCCCTGCTGGACTTTCCCCAGGTCAGGGGCTGCGCGCCCCTGGAACTGGTTCTAGCCGGCAGATGCGTAGTGAGCACCGGGGTGCCACTCCGCAGTCACCTTCTCGCAAAGCCCTACCTACCCAGAATACACAAACCCTGTCTGGGACGGTGCGAACACCGCCCTTGACAGGAAACCCTTTGTCCAAGCTCTCCTCGCTGTAAGGACTCACAGCAGCAGGAGGTCAGACTTGTGTCTGTGGTGGCAGCGTCCACTTTGTGGAGCTGAGGCTTCAGTTAACTTTAACCGGGGTTCACAGTTACGTACATGTCGTGTCCCTCTAGAAGGGCAGAATGCTAACCTCGTCGCCAGTATTGGTGAGAGGGCAGCATCCCGATTCGTATGACACCTTACTCGACATGTCTTGATAACGCAATACCGAAGTTACCGATATGATACGCGTTATCATGGAACAGCCATTGGGTCTTGGTTCCGCAAGCTGCAACCGGGCTCGGCTCGTGCCAGAGCCCAATTCACACGGGTCCATGCACTCTGCCTTCAGGATTGTCAAGGCCTGCCATAGGAGTGACTGATAGGAACCCGGGTGTCCATTGTGAGGTTAGATATAGGGATACTATACCTACAGCAACGAACGAGTACGCTACGTTGCCCCAGCTGTCGTACAGCCAGTTGTGTCAGTTTTAGATGGCCTTCCAGGGGTGGCATAATACATGCTTCAGCCCCTGGTAGGCCCTGGGTACACCGATGCCCTGAGTTACAGGGTCTGACAAGGTGGCCCAGTTCCAATTGGGTAATGCACCTAAGGTACACATACAATTTAGCGAGAGAACAGCTAGGCTGTGGGTCTGATTGGCAGGCCCACAGCCCGAGAAAGTCGTAAACCAGTGAAACAAAAGCAAAAAGTCCGGGTGATCATAGGATTGCAGACCCTACTCTCCTACATGACCCCCCCCAAACGTTGGGACAATAAGCTAACCTTGACCAGGTGAGTCTTCTTGTTCTAAGTGGAAATACCTGGAGAGCCCATCTGCATTGCCATGATCAGTGCCAGGTCTATGCTCCACTGTGAAGTCCATCCCCTGTAGGGAAATGGACCACCTAAGCAGTTTGGGGTTTTCACCCTTCATCTGATTTAGCCATAGGAGGGGCTTATGGTCGGTCTGAATCTTGAAATGAGTGCCAAACAAGTATGGCCTCAGTTTCTTCAGGGCCCACACCACAGCGAAGGCCTCCCTCTCTATAGCTGACCAATTCTTCTCTCTGGGGGTCAGCCGTCTGCTTATGAAAGCAATGGGCTGGTCATTACCATCGAAATTCAGTTGAGATAGAACAGCTCCCACACCCAACTCAGAAGCATCTGTTTGGACAATGAATGGTGTGGAGTAGTCTTGACTCTTGAGGATAGGTGCCGTGCACATGGCCTGTTTTAGGTCATCGAATGCTTTTTGACAGCTCGCTGTCCACTGAACTTTTTTTGGCATTTTCTTACTCGTCAGTTCATTAAGCGGAGTCACAATCGATCCGTAATTCCCGACGAACTTCCGGTAGTAACCAGTCAGGCCCAAGAAAGCTCGAACCTGAGTCTGGGTGGTTGGAGGAGCCCAGTCCCTGATTGACTGTATCTTGCTCTCCAGTGGTTGAACTTGGCCTCCACCGACAAGGTGGCCCAAGTATACAACCTGTGTCTGCCCTATCTGGCACTTGGTAGCCTTGATAGTGAGACCTGCTGCTTGCAGAGCCTCTAACACTTTCCGCAGGTGGACCAGGTGATCCTCCAAGGTGGAGCTAAAGACAGCGATATCGTCAAGATACGCCGCGCAGAAGTCATCCAGCCCAGTGAGAACGTGATTCACCAACCGTTGGAAGGTGGCAGGTGCATTTTTCAAACCAAAGGGCATCACCACGAACTGATAATGCCCACCAGGGGTAGAAAATGCTGTTTTGGGCTTAGCGTCCTCAGCTAACCTGATTTGCCAATACCCAGCTGTCAGGTCAAACGTGCTTAAGTAGTTGGCCGAAGCCAATCTATCGATAAGCTCGTCTGCCCTTGGTATTGGGTGGGCATCAGTCTTAGTGACTGCATTGAGACCCCAGTAGTCTACGCAGAACCTCATCTCTTTCTTACCGCCCGGGGTGTGAGGTTTCGGCACTAGAACTACGGGACTAGCCCAGGGGCTGTCCGAGGGTTCAATGACTCCCAGCTCCAACATTTTCGGCACTTCACTCTTGATGCAGTCTCTAACGTGATCAGGCTGCCGGTAGATTTTACTCTTGACGGGCAAGCTGTCGCCAGTGTCAACCTCATGGGTACACCAATTGGTTTGACTGGGTGTTAGAGAGAACATATGCCGGAAGGATTGAAGAACCTGTTTACAATCCTCCTGTTGATGTTCGGAGAGGCTGCCACAAAAGACAACACCATCTACCGATCCATCGTCAGGATTCTGAGTGAGCAGGTCGGGGAGAGGGTCACTCTCCTCCTCCTGTCCCTCATCTATGGCCATGAGCAAACTCATGTCCTTCCTGTCGAGATATGCCTTGAGCCTGTTGACATGGAGCACCCTGTGGGGGCTCCGGGGAGTTCCCAGGTCTACCAGGTAGGTGACCTCTCCCTTTTTCTCCAGGATGGTGTAGGTCCCGGACCATTTGTCCTTGAGTGCTGCTGGGGCCACTGGCTCCAACACCCACACCTTCTGTCCGGGCTGGTAAACAGTCAAGACAGCCTTTTGGTCATGCCAAGCTTTCTGGAGTTCTTGGCTGGCCTTAAGGTTTTCGGATGCCTTCTCCATGTATTCGGCCATCCGCGAGCGGAGACCAAGCACATAGTCCACTATGTTGGTTGCAGGCTTTTTGAGAGGTCTCTCCCATCCTTCCTTCACCAAACACAGGGGTCCTCTTACAGGATGCCCATACAAAAGTTCAAAAGGGCTGTAGCCAACCCCCTTCTGTGGGACTTCTCTGTAAGCGAATAAAAGGCAGGGGATCAGGACGTCCCATCTACGCCGAAGCTTTTCAGGTAGTCCATGAATCATCCCTTTCAGGGTCCTGTTGAATCTCTCAACAAGCCCATTGCATTGTGGATGATAGGGCGTAGTGAACTTGTAGTTGACACCACATTCCTTCCACATAGCAATTAAGTAGCTCGACATAAAGTTTGCACCTCTGTCGGAGACGACCTCCTTAGGGAAGCCCACTCTGGAGAATACTCCAACTAGGGCTCTTGCCACAACAGGCGCGTTCGTGGTCCTAAGGGGAATAGCTTCAGGATACCTGGTGGCATGATCCACTACCACCAGTATAAACTTGTGCCCTGATGCTGTTGGTGGTTCCATGGGACCGACGATGTCAATCCCCACCCGTTCAAAGGGCACCCCCACCACAGGCATTGGTATAAGGGGGGCCTTTGTCGTGCCACCTGACTTACCACTGGCTTGGCAGGTGACACAGGAGCGGCAAAACTCCTTGGTATCTTCGTTCATGTGAGGCCAGTGAAAGTGCGAGACAAGCCTGTCCCACGTCTTCGTCTGGCCTAAGTGTCCTGCTAAGGGAATCTCGTGGGCCAAGGTAAGGAGGAAACCACGCTGAGACAAGGGGACGACCAGCCTCCTGGTCATGCCAGGCTTGGGGTCTCTTGCCTCAGTGTACAGGAGTCCATCTTCCCAGTATACCTTGTGGGTACCTGTGGCGTTCCCAGCAGCCTCAGCAGCAGCCTGCTGTCTGAGGGGTTCAAGAGAAGGGCAGGCTAACTGGTCCTTCCCCAGGTCCTCTCGTGTGGGTCCCCTTGAGCCCAGAAACTCAACTTGATCAAGTTCGAGTTCTTTAGGTTCAGTTTCCCGCAATTCCTGGAGGTCAGCCTCCTCTGAGACCTGATCCTCGACCTGGGGCAAGGGGGAAGGCGAAGCCTTAACCCGACTGCTCTTCTTCTTGGGTGGTGTCTGGTCCGTTGTTCCAGGATCCAGCACCTGTTCAGTGGGGCATCGTCTGACCTGTGACCTGGTCACAGCAAACACGTGTGCTGGCAAGCCTAACATCTCCATGTGAGTCCGTTGCTCCACTTCTGACCATTGTGATGACTCCAAATCATTGCCCAACAAACAATCCACTGGGAGGTCTGAACTAACAACAACCTTTTTCTGGCCATTTACCCCTCCCCAGGAGAAAGCAACAATCGCCATACTATGACTGGTAGTGACGTTGCTGGCATTGGTCACCAGGAAATCTGTACCTGGCATGATCTGTCCAGGGTCCACAAAGTTAGGCGTCACCATGGTGACGCTGGCACAAGTATCCCTATAGGCCTGAGCCATTCTTCCATTTATTAAAGGCGTCTGTCGGTATTTGCCCAAAGTATTGGGACTGACATCAGGGGATATATCCACATCCCCTGTACAGACAAGGACAGCCTGAGTGAGCGTGCCAGCTAAGCTGTCACACCCCTCAGAACCCAAGGTTAACCCAACTAGTCCCTTGGGAGGCGCACTACTACTGCTGGCTGTACTAGGGGGCACAGGTGCCTTAGGGGCTGCAGTAGCAGGAGTCTGCCCTCCTTTCTTGGTGCACGCACTAAACCAGTGAGTTTTACTTTTACAGTATTGGCACCATCTTTTCGATTGGCCTTCTTGATTCTTCTTTTTCTGGGAAGCCTGACCCCCCCCTCTTTGGGTTGTTGGGGACCTGTCGAAGACTTCTGGTCAGTTTGTTCCCCTTTCAAATCTTTACCCTTCTGGTCTGCTTTCTTCTGACCACCCTGGTTCTGGCCCTGGTTTTGCTTAACCCTTGTTCTGACCCATCTGTCTGCCTTCTTTCCCAATTCTTGGGGAGAGGTCAGATCCGAGTCGACAAGGTGCTGATGCAACAACTGGTTCTGACAATTGTTTAAAATCTGATCTCGCATGATCAAATTATACAATCCTGTGTAATCAGTAACCTTACTGCCCAGTAACCAGCCCTCCAAAGCCTTAGTGGCACAATCAACGAAATCAGACCAGTCCTGAGACTGAGTTTTCTGGGTATCCCTGAACAGCAATCTGTACTGCTCAGTGGTTAGGCCGAACCCATCAATCAGTGTGTTCTTCAAGACCTGGTAATTGTTAGCGTTCTCTACCCTTGTGGTGAGGAGCTTATCTCTACCTTTACCTTCAAAGGAGAGCCACAAGATAGCTGCCCACTGACTCTGGGGGATGCACTGTACAGTGCAGGCCCGCTCCAAAGCAGTAATCCATTTGTGGATGTCGTCCCCTTGCTTAAAGGGGGGCACTATCTTATTCAGGTGCTTAGTGTCTAAACTCCTGGGTTCCCGTGGGGGAATGCTGCCCCCAGTGGGAATTGTCCCACTCAACTCTTGCTCTCGAGCAAAGGCGAGTCTCTCTTTGGCTAGGGCAAGTTCTTCCCTTTCGATCCGCAGTTTGACTTCCCGCTCCTTTGCTTCGTACACTCTCCTCTGAGGTGATGTCATCCCTCTTCGAACAGAGCCTCGAGAGCCATTGGTTCGAACAGATCTGTTAGAGCCTCTTGACAGAGATCTAACTCGTCCGTTCCCAATGTTAAGCTGGCCCGAGAGAGGGCCCAGGGGTCCCCTAGTACCAATCTTCTGCCGGCTTAAGTTGTCCTGAGTTAGCTGACTAACTATGACTGGACCTTTGTCTGCCTCGTCCCCAGATGTCTCTGGTTCCTCATCCTCCTCTTCGCCCTCGGCGGAGAGATGGATAAGGTCAGGGTCACCTCGGGTTCCCTCGAGGGGAGGCATATCCACTTTCGGATGAGAAGGGTTGGTGTTACCCGCCCTCCTGGCATCATAAGTCTCCAAGAGACCAATCAGAAACGGAATGGTAGGGTTGGCACCCTGTTTTAGCTTCCGAGATGTACAGATCTGTCGCATCTCGTGAAAGCTAAGCGCAGCATATCTGGAGGTGACCTGTGGAAGGTCGACTGACACGAGGGGAGACTCAGAGTTTCCGCCTTTTTCGGACATGCTGCTTCTAGTGTGGTGTAAGTGATGCACCTACCTACACTATGGGTTTATCTACTGATCCCTTGCTAAGAGTTGCAGCCAAGGTGTGCTAAGCCTTGAGGAGCTACAACAGCTGGTTCAGTAGAACTCAGAGTATTCTAAGCTAAGTTATATGTACCTGGAGTACTTATGTGATCTTTCACAAGATATTCTTAGGATACGCGTGGTAAAACAACAGCAAGCTCAAATCCCACCCGCTGCCACCAATGTGAGAAGTTGGCCCGATATGCTGCGTTCGCTATTCTAGCAACCACTATGTATCGTTCCAAACGACCCTTATGGTGATTGGTTGTAAGTCAACCTTAGACCAGCTATCCTAGTAGCGTGGATACGAGCAGTCTTCGGGCTAAACTCTAGAGGGCATGTTAAGCCAGCTGTTATACCATCACATACCCCTTTAACACCAAGTGAAAGGACACCACACAAGTGTTATGAAAATAAACAGTATACTTATTAAGAATCACAACAGCCCTGGACTCTTTATGAGGATAGGGTACTAAGCACAGAACAAAAGCTCTTAGAAAATAATTCAAGTGCACAATTAAAAACAAGTGCCCGTGGGCACGGAAAGTTTAGTGGTCTCGGGCGGACCCGATAAGGCAAGTCGGAATCGAGGGACTCAGGACCCTTAAGTAAGGAGGCTATGCGGGCACCGAAATGCCGAAGTTACCTAGCCACGAGGGCTGTGGCTGCACAAGTCTTACAGGCGTCGGGGTCTTCGCTGACGAGCCAGGAGCCGGAAGAAAAGGAGTTGCTGGCCGGCGACCAGTGATGAATAGTTCGTAGAGATCCAAGCCTGGATCAGTGATCGTTGATACCTGAAAGCAGAGGGGACCAAGTTCGTAGTACTAGCCAGTAGTCCGAGGGTACCAGGAAGGCACCGGATGGCCGTCACCTCGACTAGGTGAGTGGGCGACGCTAGGCTCTGCAGTCTCTCGGACCAGGAGGCGTTGTCGTCGACCAGGATGGAGGTGCGAGCTGTCCCACGAAGATTGATGCTGTTGGCATCGCTGGGCCCAGGATTGGGGCAACAAGCCTTGGCAGATTTCAGGGCCACGTGGTGGGCCTAAAATGGCGTCTTGAGTGGACCAGGAGGGTCCGGGTGCTCCTCTCGGAAAAGGGAGCAAGGGCCGGTCTGGAGCAACCAGACCAGCAGCGTTGGTTGTCGGATGTCGTCAAAGAAGGGCACAAGCCAGCGGCTAGTGACCAGACAACGTGCTGAGCAGCGAGCAGAAGGGCCCCACGCAGATCGTGGAGATGCTGGGAGACTGCACTTCGGTGCTGGAGCTGCTCAGGGTCGGGGCTTCTCGGACCCCAGAGCTGATTAAGAAAGCGTGCAGGTTTTGATGATGGCCGCTCCATCGAGGTCTCGTCGCACCCACAGATCTCAGCTGAGCTGACGACGTGGGTAGAGGTCAGAGGTGCCAGGGAAGCCGGTTCTCGTCGAGCTGGGCCGTCGGATCCTTGAGGAAGGACTTGCAGCAAACCGCAGAGTTCTTAGATGGTGCCCGCTGATGCAGGGTGACTACTCCTTAGCCACAAGGGAGAAATCTTGAGAAGAGTCTTGAAGTCCTTTCGTAGAAAGTATTCTTGATTCAAAGATGATCTAATTTGGAAGGGTCCCCGCTCCGGCCTTTATCCTAAAGAAAGGGGTGGGTACATGACTAGGTCCTGCCCTAAGGGTGGGACCAGGAAGGGGGGTAGTTACACCCCTCTCCCCCTGCTGGACTTTCCCTAGGTCAAGGGCTGCGCGCCCCTGGAACTGGTTCTAGCCGGCAGATGCATAGTGAGCACCGGGGTGCCACTCCGCAGTCACCTTCTCGCAAAGCCCTACCTACCCAGAATACACAAACCCTGTCTGGGACGGTGCGAACACCGCCCTTGACAGGAAACCCTTTGTCCAAGCTCTCCTCGCTGGAAGGACTCCCAGCAGCAGGAGGTCAGACTTGTGTCTGTGGTGGCAGCGTCCACTTTGTGGAGCTGAGGCTTCAGTTATCTTTAACCGGGGTTCACAGTTACGTACATGTCGTGTCCCTCTAGAAGAGCGGAATGCTAACCTCGTCGCCAGTATTGGTGAGGGGGCAGCATCCCGATTCGTATGACACCTTACTCGACATGTCTTGATAACGCAATACCGAAGTTACCGATATGATACGCGTTATCATGGAACAGCCATTGGGTCTTGGTTCCGCAAGATGCAACCGGGCTCGGCTTGTGCCAGAGCCCAATTCACACGGGTCCATGCACTCTGCCTTCAGGATTGTCAAGGCCTGCCATAGGAGTGACTGATAGGAACCCGGGTGTCCATTGTGAGGTTAGATATAGGGATACTATACCTACAGCAACGAACGAGTACGCTACGTTGCCCCAGCTGTCGTACAGCCAGTTGTGTCAGTTTTAGATGGACATCCAGAGGTGGTATAATACATGCTTCAGCCCCTGGTAGGCCCTGGGTACACCGATGCCCTGAGTTACAGGGTCTGACAAGGTGGCCCAGTTCCAACTGGGTAATGCACCTAAGGTACACATACAATTTAGCGAGAGAACAGCTAGGCTGTGGGTCTGATTGGCAGGCCCACAGCCCGAGAAAGTCGTAAACCAGTGAAACAAAAGCAAAAAGTCTGGGTGATCACAGGATTGCAGACCCTACTCTCCTACAGTAGTCACTTATTCTTACTATCATTCCTTTTCCGTTATGTCTCTCTAAGGTAAAAACCATTAGAGCCCCATTATTTAGTGTAGAGCTATATTCCCGGTAACAAATTGTACCCTTCAGTCCTGCTCAAATATGTCTTATCACTTGCCCATTCTTGACCTGATGTATGGAGAATGCAGGCCCTTTCAATCGTTCGTTTCCTCACATTTAACATGGTCATTCGTATCTTATACCTAGCCCCCTTGTTGTTCATGGGGCTGTCATTAAACTACAACCTTCTTCTTATCCTATCTCAGCGCCCCCACTCGAAAAGAGTGTACATATAGTTGTGCACCTACCGAGTTCATAATATTTACAAACTCGAACTGGTGTCCGGTGAGAGGGACGCCAAGGAACACAATCTGGAATGAAATGGAGTAAATGCGGGAGATAATGTTACCTTAGACGACTCCACCACCCGATGTGCACCTCTGTTTACAAACGCTTAAGCGAAGTCTAGCGTTATGGTGCCTTCATCGGGTCTTTGCCGCCTAATGCTCTCCAAGCGCTCACCCCCTTGAGCCCTCTCCTTACCGTTCTGCAGGCGAATCCCGGCTTAGTCACCTGCAGACCGTGACACCGCGCAGATGATATGCGCGGTGACACTCCAACAATGCCTCCACTGTAGGATCCAGAACTCACTGCAACACTACACCCACTGAGTCCGGGATCGAGCGCCTGACCTCAAGGCTCCTCTCTGCAGCTGCTCCACCTTACGCCTTGCACGTCGCGTGCACTTCGCAATCCTTAAGTGAGGGGGCTCGAGTCGCATTCCCCGGCCTAAAATTGGGCGGCCGGCAGATGTTATTGCGTCGCATCGCGCGACACAGTAACGTGTCGCGCCACACCGTTTGGAAAGCTGTGCCTCAACAAATGATAAAATGCCTGTGAGAACTGACAGCATTGGCATTTGTAAAACATCACTAGTAAAACAACCACGAGTTGCTGTTTTTACATTGCACATTTTTATTGCAATCATATGATATGGGGGCAGTGTTTATCATTTGCTTTCAGTTTGTGACACATGCTTCCAATAAAACTAAGAGTTCCACCTTCTTGCAAGGCTAGCACCATTAGTTTTGCAAATGCTTGTTTGATCTTGTTATTAGCTCCAGTTGGTATGAACTCCTGCAGCAAGCTAGAGCCTCGAAGGGCTGCATGAATCGAGGGATTTGTTATTTGTAGACGTGCAATGAAGTCTGTGCTGGCCAGCCTGTGGCATGTTCATGCAGACTCGAGGAGGTGCTTTTCCTACAGTCCCCACTTTGTTTCTGGAACTCAGAGTTTGTTGCTTCGGCCTGCACGGCGGCGCTCTCAGGGGGCGCTGTGGATGGTAATCCCCACCCCAGGTGACCCCTAAATGTCCATCATTCAAGGTGATCAGTAAAAGGCGATGTTGATGAGCTGGTGTCTGAAGGGTGTGATCCAAACCTTGCCTTCTACACTTGACCACGATTGCATGAACCTGTGAAACGAATGTCTCGTCCTGCACCTCTGGCTCTCTACCTGGCGAGCACCGACAGCAGACTGAGCCTCAACTTCAAGAGTATCTGTTTGGGACCAGCCACGCCTAGAAGTGTCTCCCTCACCGTGTACTGTACTAGTCTCACTATTCACCATCTGGTGAAGTGAGACCACGAGAGCTGTCTCGTCTGCCAAAATAAAAAACTTTATAAAACGCTGCTCCGGTGCCGGCGCTGTTCATTGGGTGAGGTGCATGCTAGGTGGAGGCCACGATCATGAACGGCTTCTGCTGTGTCTTAAGAGGTTGGCGAGATGCTGCTTGCTTGCGCTGCTGCAGTCCACAGGTGACCGGCCACTTCGACGTGTACAGTGGGAGTTGTGGGCCGTGTGTGCTGTGCGGTGCATCCTGCTTTTTCCTTCCACACCGGCTGCTTTTGAGTGGAGTGGGAGTTGTAGTCCGTGCGTGCTGTGCGGTGCATCCTGCTTTTTTTCCTTCCACACCGGCTGCTTTTGAGTGGAGTGGGAGTTGTAGTCCGTGTGTGCTGTGCGGTGCATCCTGCTTTTTCCTTCCACACAGCTGCTTTTGAGTGGAGTGGGAGTTGTTGTCCATATGTGCTGTGCGGTGCATCCTGCTTTTTCCTTCCACACAGGCTGCTTTTGAGTGGAGTGGGAGTTGTAGGCCGAGGTGCTGTGCGGTGTATCCTGCTTTTTCCTTCCACACCGGCTGCTTTTGAGTGGAGTGGGAGTTGTAGTCCGTGTGTGCTGTGCGGTGCATCCTGCTTTTTCCTTCCACACCGGCTGCTTTTGAGTGGAGTGGGAGTTGTAGGCCCGTGTGTGCTGTGCGGTGCATCTTGCTGTTTCCTTCCACACCGGCTGCTTTTGAGTGGAGTGGGAGTTGAAGTCCGTGTGTGCTGTGCGGTGCATCCTGCTTTTTCCTTCCACACCGGCTGCTTTTGGGTGGAGTGGGAGTTGTAGGCCGTGTGTGCTGTGCGGTGCATCCTGCTTTTTCCTGCCACACTGGCTGTTTTTGAGTGGAATGGGAGTTGTAGTCTGTGTGTGCTGTGCGGTGCATCCTGCTTTTTCCTTCCACACCAGCTCCTTTTGAGTGGAGTGGGAGTTGTAGGCTGTGTGTGCTGTGAGGTGCATCCTGCTTTTTCCTTCCACACCGGCTGTTTTGGAGTGAAGTGGGAGTTGTAGTCTGTGTGTGCTGTGCGGTGCATCCTGCTTTTTCCTTCCACACCGGCTGCTTTTGAGTGGAGTGGGCGCCAAAGGCCTTGTAGCTAACTGCTGGTGTCCCTTCTATCCACCTGGCCCACCCCCTCCCATGCATACTGTTTGCACTACGCGCCTGTGCCACTGAAATCCTTGCACTGCCCCTACCTGCCCTCCACTGCCCCTACCTGCCCTCCACTGCCAGGGCATCGAGCTCTGGTGTCCATTGCAGGGCAGAAAGGCAAATTCCTCTTCTTGCCACTAAATCTTCACTGGATGGGGCTTGGAATAAACATGTTCCTTCTCTGCACGTTCTTCTCAGTCAGTCATCTATTAAACTTTACTCCTCCCAGAGCAGCGTCTGCTATCCACCCCTGCTAGGGGAGCTCCTGTTGCTCCAGGGTGGACCTTACAAAGCATGTTAACAAATTGCTGTATTTAGTGCATGCCTTCAGGTCCCTCACCTCTGTCCTGAGTAGACACTGCCATGGATGCTGTATCCTGTCCGTGCCGTTGGGTGGACAGAGTTGAGAATGTACCGTCTGTAGCCTGTCCCTGTAGAGGGTGCTTCACCGTCACGCCGGTGTGGCCCCGGTACAGCTTTACTGGCTGCCTGTAGTTAGTGCATACCATGGGTTACTGGAGTTGGTTTTTTTTGTTGCTTTTTTCTTTACTCCTGGGTGGAGTAAACCGGAGCAATGAAATTCTGACATTTCCATTTCACTTATAATTGATGATCATAACTAACTCACTCTCAATAACTCACTAACTAACTCTCTCACTCTCACTAACTCAATAACTCTCTCTCACTAACTAACTCACTCGCTAACTCTCTCACTCTCACTCTCTCAGTCTCTCTCACTAACTTAATAACTCTCTCACTAAGTCACTCGCTAACTCTCTCACTCTCACTAACTCTCTCACTCTCTCTCACTAACTCAATTACTCTCTCTCACTAAGTCACTCGCTAACTCACTCACTCTCACTAACTCTCTCACTAATTGTATCACTCTTATTAACTCTCTCAATCTCTACCTAACTGTCTCTCACTAATGAACTCACTAAATCTACCACTCTCACTAACTAACTAACTAACCTTCACTCTCCTGTTATTTATACCACCCCTTTAACAATAAACACCATAAAAAGCAACAAATAGAACAGGCAGATACAAGTTGCCAGCATTCAAACATAAAAGAAACCTCAAATCATTACTTCTAATTAATAGTTTTTTACCATCGTCATTTTGTTGTACATTATACATCATACCTAAACTAACAAAAATGCTTCTCACACTTATTTATTATAACATTTCAGCATACTGCAGACTTCTGCACAACACAGCTTAAAAACAAACACAAACTCAATATCTCTGCCTTAACACTTATTAGTTCCCAAAGGCAAGACCTATTGGCTATGCCAATGCTTGTTTTGTTTATTTCAGCAGGATTACTTCTGGTGGGACTTCTAGTGTCACTTTTTGTCACTATTAAATTAGCTTCACACATTCCCTTTATTGCTCGATTTTGAGATTCTTCTCAGCCTGGATCCAGAGCACAAGTCACCATGGGGCTGCTGCAGGAGCCTTGCTGGCACTTGAGGGGGCGTGGCTAGCCACAAACATTTGCATACCCAGAAGCCTCTGTGGCAAACACCTGATTCATTACTACAGGTGACACAGGCCTCTGTTTAACAGTAGAAGGAGCGCCTGTAGCTGTGCACACAGAGGCATTTATGAGAGCGACCAATACGTCACCGGAGTAAAGTAACCCTACGAGTAGTAAGTGATATTTTTTATCGTGATTGCGCGAACAAGTCAACTTGCATCCAACCTTTTTTTACATTTTAAATAAGCAATTTCGCGGATCACGCGCACCTCGAGGGGCCGTGAGAAGCGGAAATGTCTTCAATTTTTGGAGAGTTTCTGTACAAGAAACTCCGTGGTTGGTGTAATGATATCTTCCTAGGGCGGTCGGGCCTCCTCGGCCGCTGACGAGGAGAGGCTCCCGCAGGCGCCATCGGAAGGCGTCACACAGTCACGTGACGCAGAACGAGGCGCCGTGCGTAAGGACTGACGCGCCCCTACGTGAAGGAGCGGGAGGTGCAACGCTCCCTTACGTCGCTAGAGGTCAGGATGCTCGAGAGGAAGAGTCAGCGCGTCACCAGCCCTCTGCATACCCACAATCCTATGCGCGCCTCATAATGCTGCTTTACTTTCATATAAATGCAGGGCTCTTTGTGGCATTGAAAACGATAAAGAGCGGACATTCAAGAACGAGGGGCCAGAGTATCAGTCCTCAAGCAGGAAGACACGTACCGTAGTTAGGCGTACTACTTTACTAAGGGAAATTTCGCCTCATTAGTGTTTCGTGCGCAAACTAATGATTTTACAAGAAAAACAAGCATTTGCAATGCAACTGGTTTGACTTTATGGACCGTCTCAGTATCTCCTCTTGCAGCGCAGGCTGGCACAGTTGAGGAAAAGGCGAACACTTGGAAAGTTTAGGTCACATAGTAGGCAAAGGACGCCCACACACTCACCTCTTTAACACCAATCTTGTTCAATTCAGGCCCCTTTTAACTCTCTTGATAAGGCCGCCTCCTGGGAAAATAATGTCCCCACCCCCTAAACCCCAAGTACTGGCACATTCTGTCTTTGCCAATGCAGGCAAAAGAGGAAGGGGGGACTTAGAATGAGAAATTACCACTGGCACCAGTATGCAAAGCAATCAGAGAAAGTTAGAGCTATTGGCGTTGCAAATTACACTATTTTTAGTTAGGCTTTTTTGTTTGCGGTGGAGTGATCATTTGCCCTAGGAAAGGGGATGGAGAGGAAACAGTGGAGAACAGGGGTGGTAGTAGTAGGGGTTTGAAATCAAAATGAAAGACTTTGGGGCAGATTTACAATAAGTGGCGCAACTCTGCATATCAGCAGGGATGCACCACTTATTGTGCGCCATGCCTCCGCCACCATTGATGGGGCAAAAACTGCACAGAAGCGCGGCGCATCTCTGCCGTAAAGGCGGCGCATTGCTGGAGTTGCGTCGCAAGTGCGACGCAGTTCCAGTAATGCTCTGGGGGACCTATCTTGTTATTGCTGCGTCAATCCTTACGCCTGCTTCAAGCAGGCGCAGGGTTTTGACGCAACATGGGCCCCAAAGTGAATGAGTGAAATCTTGTAGCTTTCACTCAGCCACTTTAAGGAGGCGTTCCTGCGCCGGAACTCCCCTCCTGCGCCGGAACGCCTCCTTCTGGCGCAGGGCTTTACAACGTGACACATCTCCCAGATGAGTCACGTTGTAAATACCCCGCACCATGGCGCATCTTTTGCGTCACCGCTGCGTCACAAAAGTGACGCAAAGGCGGTGTAAAAGAGGCGCAAGGGGCTTGTGAATCTGCCCCTACATTTATGCGCATGTAAAGTGCACCCCATTGCTGCAATTGCACCACTGCACGAGACAATAGGAAGAGGACACACAGGCAAGCACGCATGTGCAGGACATCTAACCTGGGATTCTATTGGAATTCTATAACGCATATTAGCAAGCCCATTATCGCCATTTTAGTGGCAGTTTCCTGCCGATAAAACTGCGATAATTTTAACAAGGTTCCTTGCTAATATGCCCTTCAGTGTTTCAAATAAAACAAGTATTTCCAAATTTTGTGTTTGTGATATAAAAACAGACCTAGTGCAAATTTTTTTTTAAAATATACGTTTCAATCAGAAGGACAGCACTTTTACATTTACATTTCTTTCGGGGCGCAGATACCCAGGCGTGTTTCTCCCTCGCCTCACACATCATGGAGTCAAAATACTGGCGGCACCTTATCGGCACCTCAAGGTCGGCACTGTGGGCCCGATTTACAGAATGAATTTAAGACTAAATCCTAAACTTACTACTATTTGGTATTCACAGAATGCACTTACTACTTTCGGGATTCACAGAGTGAACGTACTACTTTCAGTATTCACAGAATAGATTTAAGTAGTACGTTCATTCTGTGAATCCCGAAAAGTAGTAAGTGCATTCTGTGAATACCAAATAGTAGTAATTTAGGATTTAGCCTTAAGTTCATTCTGTGAATCGGGCCCTAACTGTTCAGGAGTCGTGCTGGTTGTTTTATTAAAGCAAAAAGTGGGGGAACTGTTTATGTAAAATTAGAAAAAGGCTCTTCAAGTCGTTCCCCAAATAAATTCACCTCTCCAACCACTGCCGCTTTCAGCTCGGCGTCTGGCAAGGCTTACCAAAGCCTTCAAGTTCCAAAAGCCGTCCCTGGTTCCTCTTTCTAACCTGTCACAGCCTTCCTCTAAACCGCACCATGAATATTGGAAGAACAAACACCACACGTTTTCAAAATAACTAACAGGATCAAGGCATCAATTATCATGTTTTGAAGAAGTGCGCTGAAGTACTTCACGAGTCGGCAGAGTGATGAAAAACGGAGGAAGAACAAGAGAAACGGAAGTGAGGGGCAGGCCGGGAGGAAGTCAGGCAAAATAGAGTGCGCATTGAGTCAGCCAATCCCAGGAAACATAAGCATTTATAAATGCAATAGGACTCGTATTTAAACAAGCCCTATTGCATTTTTTTTTAAAGTGCGGGAGTCGAAAAAGGCATGAAATGGAGGGGTGGGGGGAGTGGTGCAGGGGGTTGAAAAGTGACGGACTGCAGGAGAGGGGGGGACACAAGGAAAAAATAGCATTACGGTAAAGGGGCTGATAGCCTCGGAAGGCTACAAATGACAACATGACTGTTAAGAGGAGGGACTAAGAATGGGAAAACCAATGAGAACACTGCATTTATGATGTAACCCAATCAAAACATGGGTGTAGAGTCGGCAGAGCTTAAATTAAGCTTACCCAGTATAGTGTATACAGTATGCCTCGCAGAGCGATGGCAGTGCGTTGCACAGCAACGCTATACGCAAGACCTAAAAAGCATTGGTATAACCTTTAGGTGTCATTGTTGGGACATTGATGATCCAAAAGCTTTGTTCCATATATGTTGGATAATTAATAAGCATTATTAAAGAAAAATGCGACATTACGTTGTTGGCAAGAACACAAGTAGGAGTTTGTAGCAATCAAAAATAAGGTTGTAAGTGCGCCGTGTTTGTAGCTGTTTGTAATGGGGTGGATTCAGGTAGGTTCACCTAGTCTGGGGTCTGGCTGGGAGGTCTGACTCCGCTCCCCAACACTTGAAGGTGCTGGGCCTGCACTCCTTGGCTTGTCTGAGACCAGGCTGCGCACCAACGAGTAGAGGGAGGAGGGGTCCAGGGAGAACTCGGGGTAGGCCAACTAAGGGGCTGGGACTCGTATCTGGTGAGGCTGCGCTACCTGGGAAAGCCAAAATTGAGCGACACCTGCATCATGCGGACGACTGGTCACTGCACATAGCTGAGGGACGAAAGGACCGAAGGCGGCTCCAATTTTACCGCAACCAGGAGCCCGCCGGCCGTCTGGGCTCCCCCACCTCTGAGGGAATCTCGCACCTGAGCCAGGAACCTGTGAGACGCACGTCCACCCACCCGCCACCCCTGCCTGCTGCGACGACTCCACCTCGGGCCCCTACTGCCCTACCCCCGCAGGACCAGACTGTCCAGTGTCAGAAGAATATCGCTCCAGACTTAAATCGCCGGATTTGCCCCCCCCCACTGCAAAATCGAGCGCACGTCTGTCGCCTCCCACCCGAGCTCCACACGAACAGGAGCTCAACAGTGAGTGTCGGGACAACAGACCGAGTGCTACTGAGTTGAACAGGGGTTTCTTATTTCACCATTCCTAGCCGGTCACCCTCTCTCCCTCCCTCACTCTTAACAACGATGGCTGTGCAGTGGCTGGCCAAACAAGCACATAAACAGGAACTATTTGTCCCTGGGAGATGGCGCCAGTATGGAGCGCAATGGGCTCAGACTCGCAATATCATAAAAATGTGCCAAAGCATGGACAGACACAATTAAAATTGAAGTCCAGGAGGAGGAAAGAAATGTGAAAGGTTTACAATACATTGTTTTACGCGAAAAATTGTTTAAGTGGAAATAGATCAATTAAGATGTATTCAGGAATATACCAGTAGGGGAGTGTATGAATTTAATCTCACTAACGAAGCAACAGTAGGCAACGTAATGTTTGGCACATTTATTTTTAAAAATGAAGAGGCCATGAAGGGAATAACCATGACCAATGCAACTGTGAGAAAGGAAATCCTAATAACAATCCACATGTATAACCCTTATGTCCCTGATCAAGATGTTGAGCTGTTCTTACGTAAATACTGTGAAAAAATCAGAGGGGGTGGCACCTGAAAAATTCCTTGGGAGTGTGGAATGGAAAAAGGAGGTACCTATGGAAACGTAAACAAGATGAAACAGGCATCGGGAACCTCAGACACCCACCCGCTACCTTCTCTATAGGAGCAAACAAAGGGTTTCTCAACTATCCCAACCAACCCACCTTCTGTAGATCCTGCCAAACTTTAGGACACACCAAAGAAAATTGCAACAAAGAAGTATGCAAGAACTGCAATGAAACTGGGCACAAAACCTTTGAATGCCCCAAACCTAAGAGATGCAATATGTGTGGGAGCGACAAACACTTATTCAACTCATGCCCCATGAGGAAAAACTCCTATGCCCAGGTAACAAAAGACAAAGGATAGAGCGCATCAACAAGCAAAAACAACTACCCCTTCAATGTTATAGATAAAACAGAAGGGGCCAAACAAGATCAAGAAATAGACATAGACTGACCATCTGGAAGCGTTTGAGAAACTCAGAGAAGAAACCATGAAAGACACAGAACAAAACCAACACGCAGATCCCATGAACAGTGAAAGCAATAACACAGAACAGCAACAAGGAAATAACTCACAAAGGCAAGAGACCAAAACAAACAACACAACCCAAGAACCACAGGGAAACAGCACACCCAAATTGTGATAGCAGTTCAACAGATGGAGTCAGTCATAGAAAAAATAGCACGAGGGAAAGAAGAGAAAACAAAGCTTGATACTCAAAACGACATGGGCGATGAAGGGTGGCAACTCCCAAAAGGTCACAGAAACCATAAAAGGAAAACGCCAAACCACGCCCAAAAAACTAATTCCCCAAATCAAAAGAGATTGTAGTAAAGGGGAAGTTCAACGTGCTACAAAACCTCTCTGATGAAGAGGAGGTTCAGGAGGAAACTAAGGGGCATATTACCAAGAAGTGCGTTAGTAAACGCACAACGCACATCCCCATATCGCCGGCTATCGCCGAATTTCATTGCCGTTTTAGCACGCAATTATCAACACGCATCACGTAGGCAAATTGAATTCCGGCGATAGTCGGCGATATGGCATATTATTGCATGAAAACAAACGTTGTTTTCATGCGCTAATGTCTGCCTTGATAATATGGGGGAGTGGATTCAGCGTTATGATCCACTCCCCCATGTTATCAATGCCCTAACACCTGGTCAGAGCAGGCGTTGGGAGACCTGCGATAAAAGAGTTTATCGCAGGTCTCCCTCTCCCAACGCCTGCCTAGGAAATAGGGTGTTCCCACCTCCAACCACATTTTACATGTGGTTGGACGTGGGAATGCCCACTTTGCATGTCATTAGCGATGTTAATCGCCGACATGCAAAGTGGGCTTGCGCCAGGCTTTAAAATGCCCTTGTTAATAGGGCTCTAGCAGTATCGCTGTTTCTCGGCACAATTCGCTGAGAAAGCGGCGCTACTTTCCCTTGGTAATATGCCCCTGAGATCCCAGAAACCCAGGAATCTCAATTACCAGCCAAATCACAGGACACAAACAACGCCATCTTTTCTCCATTCTTCGGGATAACAGAGGAATATGGTCCACTAACCCCTGTAATGAATGGTGGGATGTCAGAAAATATGGATTCACCATGGTCACCATCATAAAAAAACACATCTCATGACGAGTACACAAATAATACTAATGGCGATCACTCTCGCTACTTTAAACATTAGAGGATTTGGGCAACACTCAAAGAAACTGACAGTAATGGAATACTGCAAAAATGTTGATGTGGATATCATATGTTTGCAAGAATGTTCTTTAGACCTAAAAAAAACTATGCAGAGATAAAAAAAACTGGTGGACACTAGTTCCATCTGCATGGTCAGGGGGAGGGAACAGAAATGCCGGCATAGCGATCCTCTGCAAAAACTGTAATACACAAATAACCAAGGAAACTATTATAAGTGCAGGAAGGGCAATGCTAACCACAATTAACTTGTATGCCGAAACGTTTCCAAATATTTCATGTTTATGCATCACCAGACAAAAAATGAAAGGGAAGCATTGTTTAACATAATCACATTTTTCCTTACAGGTTCACACCCTACCTACCTAGTAGGGGATTTTAATTGCATTTTAAATGAAAAAGACAGGATAGGGAAAGCAACCAACTACAACTTTCACATATCAGCAAAAACACTGCACGCTCTCCTCAAAGACATAAACCTAAAAGACACATACAGAGACAAACACAAGCCTGGCTCCCATTTTACATGGCACTCAGACAAAGGCATCACTAAATCACGTATTGATTTCATCTTCTGCAACAAAAACATCAACACCACACAAGACAATAAACGAAAGGTAAGAGGCGCACTCAAAAGGATCAAGAAGGCAATGTTATTGTTCAAAAAGGTTCTCTTCTTTATTTCGGTAATTATACCAGATAAAACAGCCAACGCGTTTCGTTACAATGCGTAACTTCGTCAGGGCTTAAAAAATTGTGATCCAAAGAAGAGTAATGACGATGTGGTAAAGGTGTAAGTTTCGTAAATACTGCTTATCTTAAGTAGTTAATCTCCTATCGCTAAGCTCCAAATAGCGGGTAATATCGGAGGGCTCCAAGGTTTTATATGTCACCTTATAATTGTAAGTGGCATCCACAAGTTCGTAACGGCATTAGCGTCCCTGCATAATAACGGGGATAACCGATACCACATCCTTCTCAGACCACTCCTTGATAACCGCCACCTACCAGATACAAGCAAACAAGAAAAGAGGTAAAGGGTATTGGAAACTGAATGTTGCCCTCCTCCAAGAAGAAGGCACACTGAAGGATTCTGAGGCAATATACAAAGACCTAAGAGACAACAAACTACATCACACATCCATGGCAGACTGGTGGGTGCAAAAAAACAACATATAGCCGCCCATTTCAAAACCATAGGGAGAGAAAGAAGCGCACAAAAGGCAGAACAATTTGACATCCTGCAAGATAGAATAGATCTCCTTCACAAGTTAGATGGCCTAGAGAGAAAAATACAACACGAAATGACAAAGGCAAAACAATAAATGAACACATGGTTAGAAGAAAAAGGGAAGGAGACTATCTACAACGCCAGAATAAAACACTATGAAGAGGGAGAAAAATGCACCTCCTTTTTGTTTAGGAAAAAAACACAAGTTCACAAAGAAATTCAGGAGCTGATAGACGAGGAAGAGGAAAGTCAGGAAGGGACAGAAAAATATAAACAAGTGGCAGGAATGTTTTATGAAAAACTGTACCAAAGAGGAAATGAAAGCCAGGATTTAATTTCACAACATGTTGACTTAATTAAAAACTGTTGGTAATCTAATGAAAGTGATTTTATGAAGAAAGAGCTCACAGGGGAAGAGTTCTTGCAAGCTCTACAGAAATGTAACAAGCTATCTAGCCCACGGGTGGATGGGCTCCCATGGGATATCTACAAAGTTTGCCTGCCTATCATAGCCACCGATGTAATAGAAATGTTCAATAAATGTGTATGGAACAACTCCATCCCAGACGGTTTTTGTCATGGGATAATATCTCTGATACACAAAAAAGTACCAGAAAAAAACATTGGTAACTGGATGTAAATGTAAATGTATTGGCATTTATATAGTGCACTACTTACCCGTAGGGTCCCAAGGCGCTTCGACTGCTGTGAAACCCTTCCTGGCTTCCCTGAGAGATGGTCCCTTAATGGGTATCTCCAGGGTGAGACCAGGCATCCCCGGCGGTCTGGTGGGGCCGTTAGTGAAGATGAGGCAAGCTAATGCCCAGAGTTCCCGAGTGTGATCGCTGATCAGAGTGGGCACCGAGGCGAGAGAATTATTGAGTCCGCTGACCCTGGTCCAGAAACCTGCCGCGCCGGGAATCGAACCCTGGTCCCAGGCCGTCCTCTGCTCTCGGGTCTGCCGCCTCTAACCAGTGAGCCACACTACTTCACTTCAACTGGAGACCAATCTCCCTTTTAAACGTGAATTACAAGCTTTTCAAAAAGGTTCTAGCCAACAGGATGAAGAAAGTATTACGAACCGTAATACACGAAGACCAAACCTGTGCAGTCCCTGGCAGACAAATCTGGGACAACCTCATAACACTGAGGGATACAATCGGGTCAGCCAAAGACAGGAAAGAAGCAGTCGGCATCCTTGCAATAGACTTCAATAAAGCCTTTGACAGAGTAGCACACACTTTCCTCCTACAAGTACTAAAGAAGATGGGGTTCCCCCACGTCTTCATACAAACAATTGAAATGCTATCTACAAACGCAACTAGCTGTGTAAATATAAATGGATCACTGTCTCACCCCTTTTGCATCCAGACAGGAGTACGTCAAGGCTGCCCCCTATCCCCAGCCCTCTTCATATGTGCCCTGGAACCTTTACTGATACAAATCAGAAAAGACAAACTCATCAGAGGGACACTAATACCAGGAGCCAGAGGGCTGGAGGCCAAATGCATTGCTTACATGGACGACCTCACAGTAATCTGCAAAACACCACAAGCAGTTAGGAGATATTTTGCATGTACAAATCTTCAGCCAAGCATCCGGACTAACCCTAAACGAGGAGAAAACAACAGTTCTCACCAAGGGCCAATGGGGCAACCTAACCAAGCTACCAGTCAAGACCACCACAGAGCCCACGACAATCTTAGGTATCCACTTCTCCCAAGACACAAAGGGGGAAAAAACGGGCAAGAAGCAACAAAACAAACAAACTAGACCTCTAGGGCACAAGAAAGCTAAACCTGGAAGGGAACATCTTGGTCACAAAAGCTGATGTACTGCCAATCCTTTTATACATAGCTGTGGTTTCCCCCCAACCAAAGCCATGCACAGAACCTGGACAGGCTACTTTTAGTATTAAATCTTTTTTATTGAGCAACAAAAAAGAACGTTGCATCTCATACAGCCATCTGCACCAGCCCGAGCGCGAGGCGGTCAAAGACAGTTCCACTGTGTATACATGACTATCGGGAGCCCCGACCGCTAGTATTAACACAGCAAGCCGCCTACAACCCATCCGGGCCGGTTGCGTCATAAAGATTGCAATGCAGGTGTAAATGGCGCTGATAATGAAGCAGGGATGAACAGAGAGAACAAAAGAAAAAAAAAACCCTCCTCCCACAACCAGCCCTCTCCTCGTCCACAGAGCAAGAACGAAAACCATAGTTGGTCACCTCTCTAGTGTGCGTCATCAAGTGTAGCGCTTGCCGGGGCTTTGCGTTTGCGCGGCTGCGTCTTAGGTTCCGGAAGCGGGGTGTCCGCAAGATGCAGCAGTCGTAAGTAGCGGGGCAACTCCAGTCAGCAGGGTCAGAAACGGCCGCCAGAGCGCTGCAAATTCTGCCCCTTTCCCTGCCTTAACCAACGACAGCTTCTCCATTCCCAGGATCGCCCAAAGCCTATGTTGCCAGCCCAGTTGCAGTGGGGGTTGGACGGCTCTTCAATGTGCTACAACATTCTGTACGGCTGCCCCTAGTGATAACGCAATAAGCCTCCCTCTCCAGGATTTGAAGGGGTGCATCAGGGCGTTAGGAAGGCCCAGCAGGACATAGGCCGGGAATCTAGGTAGTTGAGTGTCTAGGTGTGAGTCTATCAAATCCAGGATTGGGGTCCAGTAAGGCTGGAGCCAGGCACAGCTCCAAAGCAGGTGTTCTAATGTTCCGAGTTCCCCACACCCTCTCCAACAGCGGTCGCTAACCCGGGGGTCCCATCGATGTAGCCGTTTGGGTGTATGGTACCAGTAGGTGGCAACTTAGGTCATGATAATACGGTGAGGCCTGTGTGGTACGCCAAGTGCCTGGCTCTCTAATAAACCCCCTCCCATTCCTTCCATGTGAGTTGTCGCCCCAGGTCCCTCTCCCATCTGACCCTCCCAGCGTTGTAGGTATGTATGTTAGTGAGGAGCAGGTGCTGGTAGAGGTCTGAAATCAGCTTTTTGTCGGATGTGCGTGTCAACAGCCACTTCTCGTATGGGGTGAGTTGGAGCTGTGCCCCGGGTTGTATCGATGGTTGTAGAACCCAGTGTCGGACCTGCAGGTAGGGCAACGATCTGTCTCGGAAACACCATAGTCCTCTTTCACCTTCTGGAAAGGGAGAATGCCTTTGAGGTCGAACATATGTCCCACGTTCCTGCAAGGAGTCGCCCTCCAGGTTGCATGGGCCCGAGAGTCGAGGCCAGGTGTGAAGTCAGGATTGTCCAAGATCGGTGTCATCGTTGAGGAGAAGGAGGTGAGACCCCATGCCATGGCCACCCTGTCCGACACATCAAGGACTGTGCTAGTGATCATTGAGGCATAAAGATTGGGGGTCTATGACAGCGCAGCAAAAACGGCATGCCCTGGAGTGGACGGCCCACCACCGCCTTGTCATGAAAGAGCCAGTGTTTTCCTTTCGGTGCCACGCCCGTGCTGCCCCGGTGCGATGATGCATCTGTTCCAGTTCCGCCACTCGTTGAGTGAGTTCGGCTCTTTTCTGCACGCGTTCCCTATTATTAGCTGTAGCTATAGAGATAAATTCACTGCGGAGGACCGCTTTAAGGGCCGCCCTTTGTGTGGCTTTAGATGTATCCTCAATGGCGTTGTGCGTAAGGAACTGAGCGAGCGCTGTTCTAATCCGCTCCAGCGTGTCCGGAGTCTGTAAGAGGCCGTCTCGCAGTCTCCAGTGCCTCTGGGGAACGGGTGCGGCCGTGACGAGAAAGGACGCCACTACCGGCGAATGATCAGACAAAGAGGCCGGGAGTATCTCCACATCTTGTGCCTGAGGGATCAGTTGGGAAGAACACAAAAAATAATCAAGCCACGCATACGTTTTGTGGGCCGCTGAGTAGTACGTGTACGCCATTGCGTGTGGGTGAGCATGCCTCCATAGATCAACGAGATCTAAGTCCAAATGTCAGTGTGTCCTGCTGCTGACAGTGCCCCCACCTGACCGGACCTCTGGCCAGAGCGGTCCGCAGTGTTGTGAAACACGAGATTAAGATCACCCCGAGTAGTAAGTGTGGATGTGTAGTGGCTGTGGCCGCTTCCAGAGCAGTGTGCAGAAAGTTCTCTTGACCTGCATTGGGAGGGTATACAGTGCCCACTAAAAATGGTTGGCCCGCTACTTGGAAGCGATGGACAAGTAACCTACCCCTGATCTCAGCCTCCTTCTGCAGGACCCTCCCCCCAAAGGATTTGGCTACTTGTATCGCTACCCGGGCTACCTTTTTATGGGCGGACGAAAAAAACTGCCAAGGAAAGGATCGGGACTTGAGTCTATGCTGATCTCTAGGCACCAAATGTGTTTCCTGTAGGAGGCAAATGTCTGCTTTCGAATGTTTCAGGAAGGATAGGACCGCTTTGCGCTTGACAGGGTTATTAAGCCCTCTCACATTGAGCGAGAGAACTGTCAAGGGATGTGTCATTGTAAGTGGTCCGCGGGATTAGCTAAGCGCGGCGCCGGGCCTGCAAAAGTCTGTAGCGGGGTCATCCCCCGTCTTACGTGGACCGGCCTATGGATCCAGAGTGTGGACTCAGAATTCCGTGGACAAGGAGAACCTCTCCTCCCCCCTCTCTTCCCCCAACACCCCTAGCTCCCAAACTCCCACTGCAGCCTCCCATTCCCCACCCTCCTACCCCTACCCCAACTGTGAGTGAGTCATAAGCGAACATTGTCCCAGGTCCAGTCATCAGTTGAACTGGATCCGTGGTAAAGTGTAGCGTTGACGGGTAGGCAATAGCAACGGCAACCTGTCGGCTCCCCGCCCCCACCCTCTCGCCGCTTGGCGGCTGTGCTCATCAGGGGCCCCAGTCACAATGTCTCATGGTGTGCTGGCTGTGTCCTTGGTCACTTCTTGGATAGCGGCTGCGTGTTCCTGTGCCACGGTCTCTGGGTCCGGCTTGCTGACCTTTTTCTTAGGGCGCTTGTGCCTCACTTTTTGCCAGCCATCTCTAGCGCTTGTCGGGGGCCCCGATTGTGACAGGGCGCGCCAGATTCGTCTCCCGAACCCTCCTCCTTGAGTTGATTATTTTTCATGCGGTCTTTTTGTCAGAAGGGTGGTTGTGTTGCTGTTGTTGTTCTTTTCCAGGTGGAAGTTGAGGTCTCCCAGTAGAATGTAGTCCTCGGAGGGGAGGGCGTGTGGGCTGATGAAGTCAGTGATGTCTTCGCTGAATTGTGTGCAGGGTCCTGGTGGCCTGTAGATGAGGGTGCCTCTGAGTGTGGTCTTGGGGTCGGTGTGGATCTGGAAGTGAAGGTGTTTGGCGGCTACGAGGTTATCGTCGGAACTGGTCGTGATGTGGATGGTGTTCTTATGGACGATGCCTCCTCCTGTTTGGTTGATGCGGTCCTTTCGGATGATCTTGTAGCCGTCCGGGATGGCTATGGCGATGTCGGGTGCTGATGAGGCATTCATCCAGGTTTCTGTAAGAAAGGCGACGTCCGGCGAAGTGGTGTCGAGTAGGTTCCATAGTTCAATGGCGTGTCTGTGGACCGAACGGGTGTTAAGCAGGATGCACTTCAGGTGGTTAGTGTTGGAGTTCTGTTTGGAGTTTGTGGATTTGGTGTGGGTCCTGATGCAGTCGAACTTGCAGGAGTGGCAGGTGTAGGGTCCATGGGTGTGTCCTGGGGCGGCTTGGTAGCAGTCTGGGAGGCGGCCGGGGTTAAGTGCTGAGAGGGTGGTGGCGTCGTACGTTATGCGGGTGGAGTGGGTTTTACGGGGGGCAGGGGGTCTGGCGCTGGGCGCGGTGCAGGCGCGGACGGGCGTAGACGGGCTTACCTTTGGCGCGCACAGGGCGCATCCGCTGCACGTGGATGCTGCGCGTAAGTGCATCTGTCATTAGTAGAAAGTGGAGGGGGCCGAAACGAGGGAGGAGCAGCTGGGAGGCGGGAGCGGGGTGGAGGCCCGGGCTGGGAGGCACAACAACAAACAACAAAATGGCAGCAAGCCAAAAGCCAAACAGGACGAGACTGGGACCCCAACAATCGCTATGAAAAGGGAAGCGTCACCAGCACAATCAGGCACAAATAAATCAAGCAGGTAAAGGCAGCTATGCACACTCGAATAGCAATTAATGCGTAGCTCAGCAGTATAGCGCTACGATACAATTACAATCAGGCACAAATAATTGCAGGAGCAATGCGAGCAAAGCGCAACTGATTTCAGAGGCAAAGAGCAGTCTGGCAGTATAGCGCTACGATACCAGATTCAGAGCAGGGAGCAACGTGAGGAGCGACCGCTTCTGATGAGCCAGTGTTTGCCTGATTCTAGTTGGTGCCATTCCACTAATGTGCGCAGCTGCGTCGCCTGGAAGTATAGCGTGAGATCTGGCACGCCTACACTACCATGTTCAGGGGGAGCATGGCAATCGCATGTTTAAACCGCGGACTTCGACCGTTCCAAACAAAGCGCTCCAAATCCAATTGTGCCTTCTGAAGCCACCCTGCCGGTGGACGTAAAGGGAGGGTCTGGAATACATAAAGAATCTGGGGCAGCAGGGTCATCTTGGCAGCTGCGATCCGGCCCAGCCAGGATAAGGTGAGGTGTTTCCACCTCCTGAGATTGTCCCGGAGTCTCGCGCTGAGTCTAGTGGAGTTGGCCTCCGCGGTGGCCTGCATCGTCGGCGCCAGCAGGACTCCTAAGTAAGGGATGGCGGTCTCCGACCACTGTAGATCGAATTCTGCCTTGGCGTCCTCCAATACCTCCGGTGACAGTGATACATTCAGGGCCTCTGATTTCGCCACATTGATCTTAAAGCCCGACGCCAGTGCAAAGGTGTGAAGCTCTATAAAGAGAGCCCGGAGCGACTGCATCGGGTTGGTCAGGGATAGTAAGATATCAACAGCGTATAGACTGATCTTGTGCGTGTCTCCGCCAAAGGGGATGCCAGAAATGAGGTCGTGTTGCCTCACTCACTGCGCCAGCGGCTCCATATAGAGCGCGAACAGGAGGGGAGAGAGTGGGCACCCCTGTCTGGTCCCTCTGCCAATTTCAAACCGCGGGGAGGTGTGGCCGTTAACCCGGACTGCAGCATTAGGTTGGCGATAACAATTAAATATACGGTGCGAAGGGTCTCTCCTACTCCAATGCGCTGTAGCACCAGGTCTAGATAGGGCCACTGCACCCTATCAAATGCCTTCTCCGCATCGATACATAAAGCCCGGCCTCGTCCGCGACCCGGCCTCGATGAGGTGAAGGACCCGCCTGGAATTGTCGTTCGTTTGCCGTTGTGGGATGAAGCCCGCCTTATCAGGCTCCACTAGTTGCTGCATATACGGTGCTAGTCGTTCTGCAAGGATGCCGGTATAGAGCTTCAGATCGATATTCAATATTCGTTGAGTGAGTTCGGCTCTTTTCTGCACGCGTTCCCTATTATTAGCTGTAGCTATAGAGATAAATTTACTGCGGAGGACCGCTTTAAGGGCCGCCCTTTGTGTGGCTTTAGATGTTTCCTCGATGGCGTTGTGCGTAAGGAACTGAGCGAGCACTGTTCTAATCCGCTCCAGCGTGGCCGGAGTCTGTAAGAGGCCGTCTCGCAGTCTCCAGTGCCTCTGGGGAACGGGTGCGGCTGTGACGAGAAAGGACGCCACTACCGGGGAATGATCAGACAAAGAGGCCGGGAGTATCTCCACATCTTGTGCCTGAGGGATCAGTTGGGAGGAACACAAAAAATAATCAAGCCGCGCATGCGTTTTGTGGGCCGCTGAGTAGTACGTGTACGCCGTTGCGTGTGGGTGAGCATGCCTCCATAGATCAACGAGATCTAAGTCCGAAATGTGAGTGTGTCCCGTTGCTGACAGTGCCCCCACCTGACCGGACCTCTAGCCAGAGCGGTCCGCAGTGTTGTGAAACACGAGATTAAGATCACCCCGAGTAGTAAGTGTGGATGTGTAGTGGCTGTGGCCGCTTCTAGAGCAGTGTGCAGAAAGTTCTCTTGACCTGCATTGGGAGCGTATACAGTGCCCACTAAAAACGGTTGGCCCGCTACTTGGAAGCGATGGACGAGTAACCTACCCCTGATCTCAGCCTCCTTCTGCAGGACCCTCCCCCCAAAGGATTTGGCTACTTGTATCGCTACCCCGGCTACCTTTTTATGGGCAGACGAAAAAAACTGCCAAGGAAAGGATCGGGACTTGAGTCTATGCTGATCTCTAGGCACCAAATGTGTTTCCTGTAAGAGGCAAATGTCTGCTTTCGAATGTTCCAGGAAGGATAGGACCGCTTTGCGCTTGACAGGGTTATTAAGCCCTCTCACGTTGAGCGAGAGAACTGTCAAGGGATGTGTCATTGTAAGTGGTCTGCGGGATTAGCTAAGCGCAGCGCCGGGCCTGCAAAAGCCTGTAGCGGGGTCATCCCCCGTCTTACGTGGACCGGCCTATGGATCCAGAGTGTGGACTCAGAATTCCGTGGACAAGGAGAACCTCTCCTCCCCCCCTCTCTTCCCCCAACACCCCTAGCTCCCAAACTCCCACTGCAGCCTCCCATTCCCCACCCTCCTACCCCTACCCCAACTGTGAGTGAGTCATAAGTGAACATTGTCCCAGGTCCAGTCATCAGTCCAACTGGATTCGTGGTAAAGTGTAGCGTTGACGGGTAGGCAATGGCAACGGCAACCTGTCGGCTCCCCGCCCCCACCCTCTCGCCGCTTGGCGGCTGTGCTCATCAGGGGCCCCAGTCACAATGTCTCATGGTGTGCTGGCTGTGTCCTTTGTCACTTCTTGGATAGCGGCTGCGTGTTCCTGTGCCACGGTCTCTGGGTCCGGCTTGCTGACCTTTTTCTTAGGGCGCTTGTGCCTCACTTTTTGCCAGCCGTCTCCAGCGGTTGTCGGGGGCGCCGATTGTGACGGGGCACGCCAGATTCGTCTCCCGAACCCTCCTCCTTGTGCGGGATGCCCAGTAGGTCATAGGTGTCACTTAGGGATCTGAGCTGCTGCAGGGTCCCTTTCCATTTAAAAATGATGCCAATGTACATATGCCTAGAACCCCTCATGGTGAAAAACAAAGCTCTACTACAAGACATTGGGGAGAAAACTACAGCAAGACAACTGACCACAGACATTGAAAATCAAACAACAATGAACACTATCGCCAACTGACTGGAAAAAAAGACAGCTGAAACATGGAAACAAGTAAGCTGGAAACGCCTGACCAATGAGCAAAGATACTTAGCCTGGATGGTTGTCCACAAATGCCTCCCCACCAGACAGTTCAAACACCTCAGAGGGATGGGAACACAAAAATGCCCCAGAGAAAGCTGCCTACACGAAGAAACCACAACTCATCTGATGTGGATCTGCCTATATGCACAGAAACTATGGAAGAAGCTGGGCAAGCTCCTAAAACACATCACCTCCATGACAAACCTACAACATGAGAACATTCCATTCTCTACGGCCTGGTTCTACCCTCCGCAGACAAAGAGACCGCATGAAAAATAATCAACGCAGGGAAAGAAACCCTGTAGCTCTCCACAAACAACTGACCACAATTGAATTATTAAAGTTATGTTTCAATAAAGCAATGATATATGTAATGTATGACATTAAAAATTTAGGCCAGGCGGAAGCTAGCCAAACATGGAAATATAAAGAGTGGGCCAAATGGCTAATTAAAGCATCACAAAAGACCCCCCAACATGGGGTAAGTCTTAATATATTAATGAATCTAGATGGAAACCACCAAGTTCAAGTTCAAGGTTAAAATTTGTATAGCGCACTATTCACCCAGAGGGTCTCAAGGCGCTTGAGTGCGGGGGGGGGGGGTCGGTACTTTACTTATCGAATATCCAAGTTTTTAGTTGTTTTCTGAAGGAGAGGTGGTTCTGTGTAAGGCGGTGGTGGGTGGGGAGAGAATTCCAGGTCTTGGCCGCTAAGTTGGAGAAGGATCTTCCCCCCATAGTGGATCTTTGGATTCGTGGAATTGCGGCAAGGGCTTGATTGAACGATCGAAGTTGGCGGGTGGGGGTGTAAAAGGACAGGCGCGTGTTGAGGTATTCGGGTCCTAGGTCGTAGAGGGCTTTGTGTGCGTGGGTGAGGAGACGGAACGTTATTCTCTTGTTAATGGGGAGCCAGTGGAGGTCTTTCAGGTGAAAGGAAATGTGAGCTTGGCGGGGCACGTCTAGGATGAGTCTGGCTGAGGCGTTTTGGATGCGTTGGAGTTTTTTCCTGTAGTTTGGCTGTGGTTCCGGTGTAAAGGGTGTTTCCGTAGTCCAGTCGGCTTGTGACCAGTGCATGGGTGACCGTCTTTCTTGTTTCGGTGGGGATCCAGCGGGATTTTTTTTTGAGCATACGTAGGATGTTGAAGCATGATGATGATACGGCGTTGACTTGTCTGGTCATCGAGAGGGAGGAGTCTAGGATGAACCCCAGGTTATGTGCGTGGTCCGTTGGTTTGGGTGCATTTCCCAGGGCCGGTGGCCACCATGAGTCGTCCCAAGCGGAGGGGGATGATCCTAAGATGAGGACTTCCGTTTTATCAGAGTTCAGTTTTAAACGGCTGTTATTCATCCACTCGGCTACTTCTTTCATCCCTTCGTGTAGGTTGGATGGATGCGAGGGGACTCATGTATACGTTGAAGACGGTGGGGCTGAGTGATGATCCTTGTGGTACGCTACAGATGACTTTGGTGGCCTCTGATCTAAAAGGGGGGAGGCGGACTCTCTGGGTTCTTCCGGCGAGGAAAGAGATGATCCAGTCCAGTGCTTTTCCTTGTATTCCGACGTTGCTGAGGCGTTGTATAAGGGTGCTGTGACAGACTGTGTCGAAGGCTGCGGAGAGGTCAAGTAGGATGAGGGCAGCTGTTTCTCCGTTGTCCAGTAGAGTTCGAATGTCATCTGTTGCTGCGATGAGGGCGGTCTCGGTGCTTTGTTTGGCTCGGAAGCCAGACTGCGAAGGGTCAAGGGATTTGTTGGATTCGAGGTGGCCTGTAGTTGAGGGTGCCTCTGAGTGTGGTCTTGGGGTCGGTGTGGATCTGGAAGTGAAGGTGTTCGGCAGCTGCGAGGTTATCGTCGGAACTGGTTGTGATGTGGATGGTGTTCTTATGGACGATGGCGATGCCTCCTCCTGTTTGGTTGATGCGGTCCTATCGGATGATCTTGTAGCCGTCCGGTATGGATATGGCGATGTCGGGTGCTGATGAGGCGTTCATCCAGGTTTCTGTAAGAAAGGCGACGTCCGGCGAAGTGGTGTCGAGTAGGTTCCATAGAGTGAAGTAGTGTGGCTCACTGGTTAGAGGCGGCAGACCCGAGAGCAGAGGACGGCCCGGGACCAGGGTTCGATTCCCGGCGCTGCAGGTTTCTGGACCAGGGTCAGCGGACTCGATAATTCTCTCGCCTCGGTGCCCACTCTGATCAGCGATCACACTCGGCAACTCTGGGCATTAGCTTGCCTCATCTTCACTAACGGCCCCACCAGACCACCGGGGATGCCTGGTCTCACCCTGGAGATACCCATTAAGGGACCATCTCTCAGGGAAGCCAGGAAGGGTTTCGCAGCGGACGAAGCGCCTTGGGACCCTACGGGTAAGTAGTGCGCTATATAAATGCCAATACATTTACATAGTTCAATGGCGTGTCTGTGGACCGAACGGGTGTTGAGCAGGATGCACTTCAGGTGGTTAGTGTCGGAGTTCTGTTTGGAGTTTGTCGATTTGGTGTGGGTCCTGATGCAGTCGAACTTGCAGGAGTGGCAGGTGAAGGGTCCATGGGTGTGTCCTGGGGCAGCTTGGTAGCAGTCTGGGAGGCGGCCGGGGTTAAGTGCTGAGAGGGTGGTGGCGTCGTACGTTATGCGGGTGGAGTGGGTTTTACGGGGGGCAGGGTGTCTGGCGCTGGGCGCGGTCCAGGCGCGGACGGGCGTAGACGGGCTTACCTTTGGCGCGCCTTCGGCGCGCATAGGGCGTGTCCGCTGCGCGTAAGTGCATCTGTCATTAGTAGAAAGTGGTGGGGGCCGGAACAAGGGAGGAGCAGCTGGGAGGCGGGAGCGGGGTAGAGGGCCGGGCGCTACGATACCAGATTCAGAGCAGGGAGAAGCGTGAGGAGCGACCGCTTCTGATGAACTCAAGACGGTCACAGCGCTTGCTCTGGAGGATAGAGCCTAACCTTTCTATGGGAGGGAGGAGCAGCTGGGAGGCGGGAGTGGGATGGAGGGCCGGGCTGGGAGGCACAACAACAAACAACAAAATGGCAGCCAGCCAAAAGCCAAACAGGACGAGACTGGGGTCCCAACAATCGCTATGAAAAGGGAAGCGTCACCGGCACAATCAGGCACAAATAAATAAAGCAGGTAAAGGCAGCAATGCACACTCGAATAGCAATTAATACGTAGCTCAGCAGTATAGCGCTACGATACAATTACAATCAGGCACAAATAATTGCAGGAGCAATGCTTGCAAAGCGCAACTGATTTCAGAGGCAAAGAGCAGGATGGCAGTATAGCGCTACAATACCAGATTCAGAGCAGGGAGCAGCGTGAGGAGCAACCGCTTCTGATGAGCTCAGGACGGTCACCAAAGTACATGTCTGCGAGCACCACACTTTGGACTGGTAAAAAGTACACCACCCTACAAGGGATTGGTTAAAATGTATCATGCACCAAAATCTTTACAAATAAAGATATATTTTTACAACAAAAAAATCTGTAGGTGCCAGTGGTTACTGAGTAGGAGCTGTTCTAGCTCTAAAGAAGGATGGCAATGAGTGGGTGGTTGTATATGCATCTCGCACCCTGACACAAGTGGGCAGAAGATTTTCAATAATAGGGAAAGAATTACTCGCTCCAGCTTGAGCTGTAGAGTGTTTCAGGGTGTCTGTTCGGGGCAGGAAATTCAAAATCTGTGCAAACCATAACTCTTTTGTGACTATTTCAAAAACAGGAGGTGGGAAAAATAAAAGAGTACAGTTAGCACGATTGGCTTCAAAGTTGCAAATGTATTAATATGATATTGTAGGTGTTCCAGACAAAAATACTTGTGGTGCTGATAGGTTGTCACAGTTACCAGTGGAATCGTGCAACGCACAGGAAATGGATGAGAGTGGACGTGATGTGGCGTACATGTATGAAGATGTGATGTGTTGTAGGAACAGAGATGTGGTGAATGGATTGGAGTTGCCTGAGGTGAAATGGATAGAGGAAATGAAAAAAGATGTGGTGGTGTTGGATGTAAAAAAAAACAATTGTAAATGGGTGGCCATTGGACTGGAAATTGCAAGTTGAATTTAGCACATTTTGGAAGGTAAAGGAGGAATTATCCTTTTCTAATGGTATTGTCCTAAGAGGAGATAGGTTTGTATCGCCTATTGGGAAGCGCAAGAACATTATCAAGTTAGGACATGAAGGCCATTGGAGGATGTCAAGCATGTAGTGAAAAGTTTAAGAAGAAATTTGGAGGTCAGGTTTGGATAGTTTGGTGGATCGCTGGGTGAGGGAATCTTATGCATGCATATCAAGTGACAAAGGGATTAAACTAGTGGTGGTACCATTGCAAACAGTACATTTATGTGATGGGCCATGGTGGAAAGTAGCAATTGATATTATGGGGCCATTTACCACATTACTATCCAATGAGGCATATGCCATTGTTCTCATTGGGCATTAATCTAAGTGGGAAGAAGTTCATATGAATGGCAGTGTGACCACAGAGGTGGTTATTGATTTTTTGGAGGATGTCTTTTGCAGGGAAGGTGTACCAGAGTCGTTGATGTCTGATAATGGGGTGGAGCTTACATCAAGTAAGATGCAGTCGCTTTTGTAAAAGTGTGGTGTTATTCATGTAAGCACGTCATTGGATTATCCCAAAAGTAATGGCCAGGTTGAGCGGTTCAATGGAATTGTCAAATAGGAAATACAATTGGCACTTAAGTTTGGGCTATCATGGAAGAAAGCGCTTCAAAGTATGTTGTTATAAAACACGATTACACCTCATTCAATAACAGGTAGAATGCCATTTAAGGTGTTAAGAGGAAGGACACCTTCTTCAAAACTTGTACCTTGCTTGTTGAGCATTAAGAAGGAAGAAAAAGGGAAGTCAGAAGTTGAGCTTCTGATGAAGAAGAATGTGGAACGGAGTCAAACTGAGGTCATTACCAGAATCAACATTATTGTTATTATTATTTGAAGCTTGTAAAGCGCACAGCTGCCCCCAGCGGGCGTTTTCCGGCTCTAAGACAGGCGGCAGGTGCGGGTACTCATAGAGGGCTAAGAGTGGGAAAACAGCCAGGTCTTCAAGTGGCATCGGAAAATAGATTTAGATTCAGCCATCCGCAAGGACATTGTCAGGCTGTTCCAGGCTTTGGCCGTGACCACTGCGAAAGCTCTGCCACCCATTCTGGAGCGGCGAAAACGGAGAGTCACCTAAAGGCGGAGATGGTTTGATCTGAGTGAGCAGTTAGACTGAGCATGCTTAAGTCGGGCTCTAAGATTATTGATCAACCTGACTGCCGCGTTCTAAATAATCTGTAAGTGTTTGATCAGGTAGGCAGAAGCCCCAGCGTGAAGACAGGTGGCATAGTCCAAATGTGAGGTGATCAGGGTGTGAACAATGGTATGGCAAAATTCCCGAGGGAGAAAAGGGAGAATTTTGCGAATCATGTACAATTTACCGAAACACGCTGATGAAACCTGGTCAAATTGAGATTTACAGGATAACTCGTTGTTGAACCGGAATCCGAGATTCCTGGCTGAGTCCACAGGTTCACCACAGTCCACCATCATAGAGGTGCAGGAGGGTTTTTTGGTGAAAAAACAGCACCTCGGTTTTATCAGAGTTGAGCCTAAGTGTGTTTGATGCCAACCGGGTGGAGATGTTGCACAAGCAGTGTCTAAAATTAGATCCAGGCTAGAGGGGTACCCTGAATCCCAAGATTGTATAATCTCTCAAGCAAAATATCATGAAAGACCGTATCGAATGCTGCGGACAGGTCGAGAAGCACCAACATCGCTGCTTCACCTGTGTCCAAACATTCACAAATGGTTTCAGAAACCTCCAGCAGCGCAGTCTCTGTGCTATATCCGGATCTAAACCCGGATTGTGAGTCGTGTAAATGATGGCACACCTCAAGATAGCTCGATAATTGCTCCTGGACTACTTTTTCCTGGACTTTGGCTCGTTTAGGTAGCAGGGAGATAAGCGGTGTTTTTTTAAAAACGGAAGGATTCGCATCTGTTTTTTTCAAAATAGGCATTAGCATGGTCTGTTTCCAGGTCGAGGGAAAGCCCCAGTTCACAGGGAGGTGTTCCAAATCAAGTTCAAACGAGAGATAATGACAGGGGCTAAAGAGCTAAATAATAATGCCAGGCAGGGGTCCTTTGTGGAGCTTGATTTACAGGCGAGCAATTTCTGGAGTGCTAAATGAGTGGAGATCAGGTGAAAGGTGGTGAATGGCTCACTATTGGTTACCACTGAGTTTTGAACCGGGCAATCCAGAGTAGGGCCGAACGTAGCGTAAATGTCTAACATTTTATCTTGAAAGAAGTCCAATAGTCCATTGCAGAGTTCCTGAGTAGGGGGAATCATGCTAGATAATGCGAATGGTTTAGTAAAATCTTTCACTATTTAAACAAGCCTTTACAATGCAATAGGTCTTGCATTTGTGAGAGAGGTATTGGCACTGAAAATTAAGTCTGGGCGAATTTTGCGGATTTGCGATCTGCAAATTTGCCCGAAATCGGCAAAAAAATCCGCGAGTTCGCAAAAGAATTTGTGAACTCGCGGATCTGCCCAAAAGACTGTTTCCCACTGTCTACAGTGGCTAACAGTAAGTGCTACCTCGTTGGGTAAATGTATAGTGCTTTTCCTACACTACAGCTGCGTAAAGTGCCAGAAGAGTTGTCTCCAGTGACCATGTGTGTGTTACTATGCCATCGCGCCGAAGGGCGCAGGGGTTCCTTGAGTTAGCTGTTCATAAAAAATGTTAAAAAATCCAACGGCTCGCGAGTTTGTGAATTTTCGGCAATTTCGTGAGATTCGCTGAACGCGAAATTGCCAAAAATCCGCAAATTTCGCGAGCGTAACGGATTTTTGGCCCATGCTTACTGAAAATGACAATGTTTTTATCTATGTGTTTTGGTTTGGAGTGGAGTGGATGTATGTGGTTTGGAGTGGAACTATTTGGGCAGAATTGGAATTCTTAGTTGTGGTGTTTTATGGGGTGGAATTGTGTGGTGTGCAGAATATTTATGTCGTGCAATTACGTCACATGTTGAATACGTGGGTGAGAGCTGTATAGAATAGATAGAAATTAAGATATAGAGGGATAGGTAGTTTATGCAAGAAGTGATGAATGAACTCTAGATGGAGTAGCAGAAAGTGTGTGAGGGAGAGAGAAAGAAGGGGAGAGCATGCTAGAGATGCATAAAGAGGGAGCACCAAGTGGCAAGAAGTGTTATAAACAAGTTACCTATATTCCACTTCAACCGCACCAGTTAATCAAACCCTAAACTCCCCCCACTTTTACAAATCACGTCCTCTGCTTACACAAGCCCCAGATGCTCACTTGTTAGGTTGTAGAATTTGTTTGTTTTGAGAAGTGCCGAAAGGCTTCAAATACCCCATTGTACCGCTAGATCAATTCCAGGGCAAGTTTCTGCAGCATTGCAGCACCAAGAAAGTGCAAGGAAACTGCTGAACGGACCTCACTCCTAGCCCGCCTCGAAAGTGCACTCCCACCAATGTAATTCTGACATTGGACGTCTAGCCAGTAAGATGTGTACCTTGTTCCTTCACTATATGGCTGTTATTAATGCCTGCTGCCAAAGTATAATTAGAAAATATGCGTCTATATTTTTTATAACTATTTATATGAATCCTTTTTTTCTGGTTTAACGACAGGTATTTTCTATGCAAAAAAAGTGCCATAAATCACAAAACTTTGATGAATACATATAAGAAATTTTTATTATGATTGTCTAAAACTTATTCATTTTTTTATGTATGTACTTTTCCTGCTTTAGTGTTTTTTGAAAGTGAGAATATTGGCAGTTTTAAGATGACGGGTTTATTAGTGAACCACACAGTAGGGTTTGTTCTCCAAATAAGCTACAAACATTGAGCAGCTGGGATGAATTTAGATCTAATCCGGGCGGGAGGAGGTGGTGGTGGGAGGGCAGCACGGTCGAGATTAAGTGAATTACAACAGGCACAAAAGCTTAACATGCACCCTCAGTGTAACTCGAGCATGTAAAGGATTAGGAACACAAAACGAATGTAAAGCACAGCAGACTTGAAGTGTGCAGTGTGCTGAGCATGAGGCACACAAAAAAAATAAGCGAGGCAGCCGTGAAGTGAGCTCCATGATGAGCCAGGAGAAAAAAAGGCAAAACAGAAGACTTATAAGAAGTGCTTCTGGCAGTCAGAGTAGAGAGCACGCACCCACGGTTAAACATGAGCAGGCACGAAATAAAAAAGGAGTCACCAAAGGAACACATAAACACCAAAAGCATAAGGATACAGTACTTGGCCGGTGCTCCGTGGGAGGAAACAAAAAAAGCCAAGATATACAGGATGCTACATTATCAGATTGCCTTTTGGATGAAAACAGATTAAGTCAGCAGAGGATCACTGAAATTATCTCTTTCTTGGCAAACCACAATCTAAATCAAACAACATCCAAGTTAGTGTGGCACCTGGTGAACTAGATCATGTCTAAAGGATCATAAACACGGAATGTAATCATGAAACATTCATTTAGTTTAACATTTCCAGTATTGGCCATGTGTTGCATTGATTGCATTTTTATAAACAAATTAGCCCAATGATGCAAGTCACCGAACAGGGTCAGGCAAAAGCCAGTCTTTCCTCACATGCAAAAGCTGTGTCATAAACATTCAAACCATTAGCTCTACAACAGTAACAGCTGAAGGAAATGCAATGGCTGATAGACCATCATTCAGCTAGGAAAAGTGTAAAAAGATACTGTCCCGCTACAGCTGGGCACTCAGAGACATGGCTGCCTCGTGGAGAACCAATACAAATCTGGTTACGGCTGTCCCTTTTCTTAATGCTGGTTGGTCTCACACTCCAAATATGGCCAAATGACAGTCATGTGTTAATGTTTTTATTTTTTGTTATCATAGTCCTTTTTAGCTCATGGAAAAGGTGGCATAATGGGATGGGGTTAATGAGATTTTCTTTTAATACTTCTTAGTTCCCATGATGCCTCAATCTAGATTTCCACTGATTGCCTTGGAGACGGACTAGATGAGGCTTTTTAGCTAAACCTGTTATATGTAGAGCACGTTGAGAAGAATCCGCAGTAAAAATGCCTTCTCTCCCCAACTGGACCAAGAGACAGGATTTCAGAAATACTGGGGCATATTATCAAGGGGGTTTATCTCCGCTTTTTTGGCTTTAAAAGCCAAGAAAGCGGAGATAAAATTATCTCCCTATTACCGAGCTGCCGCTAACACCAGTTAGTGACAGCTAGTAGGAGATAGCGACCATCTTGGGCCCCACTTTGCATGTCAGTGATATTTATCACTAATGAGATGCAAAGTGGGCGTGCCAAGATGTTAGAGACTGAAAACAGTCGCTAACATCGCTATCTCCTATTACCAACTTTTGGAGATATTCGCGCTAAGCGGGAATATCTCCAAAAGCTAACACCTGCCCTGAGCAGTTCTTAGCCATGTTATCCAATGGGAGGTGGATAACATGGCTAAGAGCATTAGCTCGCTAAAGCATGAATATCGCTGACTTTTCAGCGATATTCATGCTTTGCGGCGATTTTTACCGCATTTGCGTTAAACCTTGGTAATACCAAGGTTTATTTGCGGTAAACATCGCCGCAGCGCTGCGGTAAATTATTGTCTCTAACCAAGCAATAGCGATAATTATCGTTATTGCTTGGTAATATGCCCCACAGTGCTTTGCATGGACTCATTTAGACTCCTCGAAATGTCCAGTGCTAGCTGTAGGCAAGCAGTTCTTATTGCAGAAGTTAGCGGGAACGTTGCAATGAACTACAGTGTGCGCAGTTTATCACAAGCAAAACGGGCAACGTCCACTATGCAAATAATATGCGTTTCATTTTTGGTTGAAGTGACAGAGTTCATATAGTGGTCAGTAAGGGAAATCATTTACAATTTTTGACCCCCAATCACATTTAAGAAAGTACAAAACGGAAAAAAAACGTATTAATGCTTGCAACTGTACTGAAGTAGCGGTCGGGCTTCAAGGAGCCTTCAGGGGGGATGTATGTCATTACGACGCGGTGTTTACACCATGCTACCATTATAACGCAGTTATCACAATGCAAGTCGTTACAACGACTTGCGTTGGAGGGCGCTGGATTGTGGATTATTTTAATTTTCTATTCCAACTCCAGCCGACGTAACAGTAAGGAAGGTGTTGGAATCTAGTAACGACTTGCGTTGTGATGGCTGAGTCGTAAAGGCCCCGCGGTGTAAACACTGCGTTGTAAAGGATGTTTCCCTTCAGCGGTCACTCAGGTGCCAATGTTTGTTGGCAAAGCACTGGGGCCTTGGGTCTTCAGTGCCATCATTGTTACTGTTTCACTCATGGTGAATAGTAAATGGGAAAAGACGACTACAGATGAAATAAAACAGTACCTGGGATAGACGCTCTAGAACAACAACGGGACTTCTGCACATCGAAGTTGATAGCGGTTTAAAGCCTGCCGAGAAAATCCTCTTCGGTCGAGGGAGCCACTTCTCTGGTCTCTCCCACACGTATCCCTACCGCCTATGACGCTTTTGCTCGCTGTTCCTAACGCGACTGTGACTTTGTTTCCTGTGACAACTCTCCTAGTCACGTTCTATGCAATGAATTAAGGGATTTAGCTTCATGCAAAAATGCCTTTCAATAACAATGGGAAAGATATAGTTGCTTAGATCAACTTAAGAGTTACTTCAAACATCTCGGGCAGATTTACAAGCCCCTTGCACCAATTTTTAAAGTGTAAAAGTGACGCAAAAGTGGTGCAAAGGGCTTGTAAATCTGCCCTGTCATCTCCTATCCATCAGACCTTTGAGAAAGTTAAAACTTTCAGTACAATTGCTTAAAAAAGCTTAAAATTGCTTAGGTGTTGAAAGGTGCAGTGAAACTTGAAGATGGGAGAGTGCGGATTTTATGGCATGTGAGTGAGTGCAAGAGAGTTAGCGGACATAATGGTCAGGAGTGTGGTATGCATGACACTAAGTGGATACTTGATGGGTGATAAGGTGTGTTCAAAGGTTGAAGCAAACTCTAGGGTGAGTGAGATGTGTGGGAGTTGTGGGGTAGCCAATGGTGGAGGTCAGAGGGATCCAGATGTGAGAGTACTTCGAAGTGCGAGAGGCAGTAAATTGCGTGGTCATATTAAAGAGTTTGTGATGGGATAATATTATATTTTAGTTATTTACAGTGTGCATATTTATTTCTTGGTAGTTGGTGTTCTAAGAGGGAAATGAGCAAGTGTCATTCATCTATTGTTGTTTTGTTGTGTTTGTTATTTGTATTGAGGGGAAGGTGTGTGGGACATTGGAGTGTTGTGAGTGGAAGGTTGGTGAGGGACATGATCGGTATTAGAATAGGAACATTGGGGGCAGTTGGCCAGGAGTAGCTGTTGTGCTGGGGCTTGCTGGCATCACTCTCTATGTATGAGGAACCAGGAACCCATGAATAAACACTTTGACGTTAATATTACCTATCGGAGGTGGAGTCGTTCTTAACCTGTGGTACTGAAAATCTGGACCCTGCTATAATGTGGTACCGAAGCCCAACACTCGTGTCAGAAGATATCATCATACTATGACGAATTTGGTATCGGCAGACCGGTAATGATTAAGGCATTGTGCCTGTGCATTTGCGTCACGATCGAGTGATGCAATCACCTTAAAATCGTACTTTCTGTCTTTGAACCCTCGGGTTCCATTTTGTGAGCGGCATCCATCTTGTGGTTGCCCTTACATAGTCAATCGAGCTGAAAGGACACGTAGACCTTTCCTGACTCCTCTCTGACCTGGGCGAGCTGCCTTCACTGCCTCCAGCCAAACCTGTTCGGGCAGTCCCCAACCCAATGGCCGGGCGAGATTAACATCAAGGCGCAACATGTCATAAACCATTCACTGCATACAAACCACGCTTTATCATACACACACCTGTCTCTGTTTCTTCTTTATGGCTAGTTTTACAAGGAGGAGGTGCCCGATTTTATTGGGGTTTCAACGATATCTGATGGAAGTTCTGGGCCTTGCTGGGTAATCCATCACAAACTGGACAAACGAAAATATGGGCTGGCCCTCATGACTTTGCTTTTCCTTTGTTGTGAAAATATGTATATGACCAAACTGTAAACCTAGGAATATTGTGTATAAGAGGAGAAGGCTGGCTCTGTAAAAACGAACAGTCTCCTGAGAATATACACACAGTGCTGTTTTACTTCTAGGACGCTTGTTACTTGGTTGCAGCCAATAAACTCGATCCTTGACATCACCTAGAAGACTCCATGTTTCTGTGGTCCGAAACAGGAAGAACCAAGAGGTCTCTGGGTGTTGTTCCCCTGGCACCACCGGGTTCCTAAAAACCCGGCACCTCAGTTGGCGCCCAACTCGGGGCGGTATCAAGCGGTGTCGGTCCAAGCCAGATGTTCGTGAGGAGCTTCGTGTGAAAATTCCAGAGGACGGCCAGCCACTTCAGCGACCCCTGTATGTTGACGTGGTTCCGAAGGTCTTTGCTGCGAGGTTCACCGCGTCCCGACGGCTACGAAGGACTGCTGCCCTGACTATCGCTCTGTTTTGGACCTATTGATGTTTGGTAGAGCGAAACGATAGACGAGTCTTCTAGTGACGTCATCGATCTTCAATACTTCAGTTAAGTATAAGTGGAGCGTCTCCCAGTCCTTAGTTTGATTCTTAGTTTTTGGTATCCTTGAGATACGTTTTGTTTGGAACTTGCAAGCGCCAAAACCAAGGGACTCGTGTATTCACGAGAATATCGTAATCGATAATCCTTTGAAGTTTGAAGCTAGACTAGAGAGCGAAGATGCCTTGTCTTAGCAGACTTGGAAACTTGTTTTGTCTTGGTTATAGTAAGGACTCCCGATTAGAGGATTCGTGTCCGGTTCCTCCAATTGGAACTCCAACATATGAGCTCTATGTGAAGCACGGCGTAGGCCCTATCACGTACAATGAAGTGTGGATAAAATACACCAGAAATGATGGTGTTTTAAAATGGCCTAAATACGGTAGCTTTGATACAGAAATCCTAGATAATATAGAGGTGAAACTTTTTAAGAAGAAAGCCCGGCCGGCGATGTTTGACTCTTTTCGCCTATGGCGCAAGGAAGCCAAACAGAAAGAAATGAAATTAGCAAAGAAAAATAAAAGAGGTATGTCAATGGTACAAGCTGCCGTTGCATACAGGGATAATGAGGAAGAGCAAGAGAATGAACAAATGCTTAGAGGTAGGAAGCTAGCAGTAGATAAATGCTACCCAGTTCTGCCACAAAAAGGACAAGGATCAACTGAGAAACTTGATAGCGATCCCGTAATGTCCCATCTACTAAGTTCACCACCCCCCTATGCACAAGATGCTACTGCACCCCCGCAACGCTTTGTTATACCACGCCCCGCCGCACGAACTCCAGTCCCTGTTCAAGCACCAGCCCCTCTTCAGCTGGTTTCTACTTCTCCAGCGCAGCCCTCTCAATGGCCGCCGCCTTTGCTACATACCCCATCTACCTCTTCTATGACTTCGCCTACTGCTCCAATCGCTTATCCTAATACTGTTTCTGCTACTGCCTCGACTTCTGCTTTACATCAGCCTGTCTTTTCTGACGTTTCTGCCGTTCCACCAGTTTCTCCTTCCGTTCGACAGAGAGTAGCAAACACTGTCACTGGTCTTTTCTCACCTTTCTTTGGGTCGCCTAAGACGACCCCTAATACAGAACGTAGACAGTTGCGGAGTCGACTGCCTGACTAACACGAGAGAGAAGTGCTGAATGAGTTAGCACGTAAATGGGTTACTGATACTGTAAAATATGACGTTCAGTCTGTTATGGAAGTTTTCCATCAGTGGGAAGCCTCTACACAGAGATATGTATTTGAACAGATGTGTGTATATCTCCGTGAAGATTTGAGGGGAAATGATCCAGAATATGATATGATATGAATGAATTATTCTGTGTACGATTTAAGTTCGCAGAAGGCATGATTGTGGGTGCTGATGTTGAACCAGCAATAGAGATGTTGTTGTCTTATAGGAGTAAAGGAAGCAATTCTAGATCACTGTCCGATCATGACATGCCAGGTAGGAAAAAGGCGCGACAGTATCCCATGAGAGAGGTTCCTCCAGTTTGGAGGGAAGGCGATGCGAATGCGAATCCAGCAATTCCGCCGCATTTTCAGCGTGTATGGGCACACGTTCCCTGGAAAAGATCTGAAGTTTTAGCTCTAAAACAGACATTGCCTGATCCCCGTAGGAATCCTGCAGGTTAAAATAAGGAGTTATCACAAACTGCCAGCTCCTGTATCATGAATTTAGCCGACGTAGACATGTTGTTTGGAAATGTTGTTCCACAGCCTTTATGGGGAAAGATTCATCATGCAGATCATGATCAAGAGTTAGGTGACACATGGGCAAATATCGCCGCTACTGATGCTAGACAAGTTGGTGGCGCTAAACCTGAGCCTTTAGTAGCGGAACTCCCTGGTAGAATTATCACGTATATGAAGACGTTGATGCCCGAATTGCGCGTAAATTGGGACAAGTTGTCTGCATGCAAACAGAAGAAAGACGAGAATGTGTCTGACTTTTTCACGAGGTTTGAAGAGACTTTCACCGATCATAGTGGTCAGGATATGGCTACAGAAGGTGGCCAGAGATTGTTTGTAGACAAATTTGTACATAACTTACTTCCTGAACTGTGTAATAAATTGAAAGATTCAGAGAGTGCCTGGGCTGTTTCCACGTCAGCACAGATTTTAGCCACAGCCCAGTACTACGAAAATAGACGCAAAGACGAGCTAGAGAAGGCAGATAAAAAGACTAAAGATTGAAAACTAAAGTCCTTCTCCAGCAAGCTTTTCCGCCTCGTACTGCTAGTCAGCACGACTATCAGCAACCTCAGCAGTATTCAAGAAGCTCGCAAAGAAACGAGTCTTCTTAACAGCGTTTACCGTATGGTCCGAATCAGTGTGCGTATTGCAAGGAAGAGGGTCATTTCAAGAGCAGTTCTCCAGCTTTATTGCGACGTTTGAATGGTGTTTCAGGTGCAAGAGGTAGAGGTATTCAACAGGCTCCTAGAGGTAGGGGCCATGGAAATTTCCCCCAGAATACTCGTCCTTTTCCGCCTCAGAATTCCATGAACAGCTTTGACCAACAGAATAATGCGTCTTCCAGGACGACTCAGTACTATACTGACGACTACTATGCAGAGAATGAGAATGAGGGTAATGATTGCTAGGACAGCCATGGACAGAGAGAGGGAGTTGTTTCAGTTCCAGTAGATCAGAATGGACCTTATGTTGAGGTGATTACATCAGGTGTGTCAGAACCTTTTTTGTTGGATACTGGTGCTACAAAGAGTTCTATGATGCACTCAAAACGCCCTGGCGCACCTCTGTCTGGCGAAATGAATGTTTCAGTAGGTTTTTCTGGCGCCCCGGTTAGGAACCCGATCTCTAGTCCGATGTCCCTTTCTGTTGGGCCATGTGAATTAGAAGCACCCCTTATTCTTACAACAGGTTGTGGTGAAAACTTGCTAGGATTGGATCTGTTAAAAAGATTATATGCGACTTTGTACTGTTCTCCTTCGGGAGTACAACTTACCTTAGGTAAGAAAGTGATTTCTCCAATATACTTGTCAAGGGAAAATATTCCAACAGAATTGTCTTCCCTTCCAGATATACTGTGGGCTACTGGATCCAATGATGTGGGTCTTTTGGAAATAGCGCCATATGTTATAACATTGAAAGCCAATGTTAGGTTGCCACGTATTCCGCAATACAAGATCTCCAGTGAAGGCGAAAAAGCGTTGTTGGCGATCATTTATGATTTGATTGAGAAAGATGTTATTGAAGAGACAACAGGCAACATTTGCAATAGCCCTGTTCTGCCTGTTTTGAAACGAACTGACCCGTCTCAACCACCTGTCTACAGATTTGTGATTGATTTTTTTTTTTTTTTTTAAATATATTTTTATTGCAGGAATCAGTAAATCAATACAGTAGCGACCAGCATTGTATCATGAACAACATATACACAATAAAGCCCACCGATCCCCTTCCATAACGTTTGTATACAGCCAATTAGCCCATATCCCTGGGGTTGGGCGGCAAATGCAGCTGGGGTCAGTAGAATGCTGGAGCTGGTCCGGATAACACACTGTCCGTCATCTGCTTTTCTAAACAAACCCAAAACCCCCAAAATAAACCCCCCCCCCTCGAAATTCCCATTAACTGTGAAACACCCCCTCCCCCCCCCCCCCCCCACCATCAGCGCCAGGGAGCTCATCAACATAGGATCCACTGCTTGACCCACGGGGAAGGTAATAGTGCTGTCAATGCTAATGTTTAACGGGACTCTGGGCGAGTTGCTTCTTCACTTTCGGAGTCGCTGGGGGTACAATAATCCCTGAGGGCCTGCACCAGCGTTTCCCACTCTAACGCGGCCTCCTGCGCCTTCTCATTACCCTGCCTCCAAGCCAGCTGGTATCTTAGCGCGCTCTCACCCGCCGCCCATTTCAAAAGCTCACTGTGCCATCTGCTGCCTGCAGGACCAGCCCGTGCCTTCCAGTTCCTGGTCACCTCTCGCTTAGCAAGTAGGAGCCCCAGGTCGATAAATTTACTGGAGATTTTATTCCGGGGGGTATGGGGGAACCAGTGCAAGAGCCCTACCGCCGCATCGAATGATAAGTGCCTCCCCGTCACCTCCTCCAAAGTCGTCGCTACCTCCTGCCAGTAGGACGTCAGTCCTGGACAGGCCCATAGCATGTGTAGGAGGTCCGCCTCCTGAGCCGGGCACCTAGGGCATTCCGCTGAAGCCGTGGCAAAATAACGCCTGATCTTTACCGGGGTCAGGTACGCTCTATGGAGAACATAATAGTGGACCAGTTGGAAACGGGCGCTACGTGTACCCTTCCAGGCACGCCTCACCAACTGGGACCAGGTCGTCTCCGGGATCTCCCTACCAATGTCCTCTTCCCAGCGGGACTTCAATGTGGTGAGAGGAACCAACCCCTCGGTAATCAACCTGCCGTAGAGGTAAGTGACCGCCTTCACCGTGCCCGCCGACATCATTACGTACTGGCACACCTGAGACAATTGGGGTTCCTCTAGCCCGTTCTGCCAGTGCGCCTGGATCGCTCGCACAATGGCCGAGTGTAGCAGAAAGTCGCCCCGGGGGATCCCAAAGCGGTCAATGAGATCCTGAAAGGACAGGAGCGCTCCGTCCTCGTACAGGTCCCCGACGAGCTGTAAACCGGAATCCTCCCAGTCCGCCAATCGTGACCAATCCCCTCCGTGGGGGAGGGCCGTCAGCATCCCCAACGGTATTTCAGGCGCATATGGCGTCCGTAGGTGGCCTCTGGCGTGAGCCCGATTCCAACATAGTCGGATAGTCCGTTCCTCCATCGACAAGTCCCGTAGGACCAAGCGTTGTCGCAGCGCGATAAAGGAGAGGACGTGCCTGGCCATACCCGTCCCTCTACCGTCTTCCGGGCCTCTGAATTCCCTGGCTATCTCCTGGGTGTAGGTCTGGAGCTGCGCCGCGAGATAGTACTTCTCGAAGTCCGGCACAGCGAGCCCCCCCTCGTCCTTCGGCCTCATCAGGGTATTGAGGGCCACCCGCCGCCAGCCCGTTCCCCAGAGGAACCCGACCACCATAGAACGCAGGCGACGAAACGTGGCCGGTGGGACCCAGATCGGCAAAGTTCGGAAGTAATACAATAGCCGGGGGAGCGCCACTATTTTGAGCAGGGCGATGCGTCCCGCCACTGAGAGCGGCAGCGTGGCCCAAAAGTCCATGCAACCACGGAGTGCTCGTATGCAACGGGCAATGTTTCCATCTAGGAGGTCGGGTTGGTTGTGGTACACAAATACCCCAAGGTATTTAAAGCAGTCGGGCTCCCATCTGATCTCCTTACTTAGCGCAGGAGCGGGGGTACCCCTACGCATCGGGAAGAGGCAGGTCTTAGACCAATTCACTTGGAGGCCTGAGACCGCTCCGAACTCCGTTAGCGCTAATTCCGCTCCCCGCAAAGCGTCGACCGGATCCTCCAGGAAGAGCAACAGGTCGTCCGCATATAGCGAGACATAATGCGGGCCCGCCGCCGTCCATAAGCCCGTATAGTGGGCTCCCGAGCGAAGGTGCATCGCCAGTGGCTCCACCGCTAGTGCAAAAAGAAGCGGGGATAAGGAGCACCCCTGCCGCGTGCCACGCTCCACCGGATATCGCGATGAAATCAAAGGGCCCGATCTAACCCTGGCCGAAGCGGAAGCGTAGAGGACTGCAGTCCATTTGACAAATCCCTCCCCGAGGCCGAATCTCCGTAATACCGTGCATAGGTAGTCCCATTCTAGGCTATCAAAAGCCTTCTCCAGGTCCACCGACAAGACTACCGGGGACGGGGCATCCACTAATGGTTCCCCAAGCAAGCGGAACAACCTGCGGATGTTCATAGTCGTATTCCGCCGTGGGATGAAACCGGCTTGGTCCTCATGCACTAGGGAACCCATATGTCCCAGCAGCCTCGAGGCCAAGATGCTGCTCAATATTTTGTAGTCCACCGTCAACATTGAAAGGGGACGGTAGGACCCCGGGTCAGATGAGTCTCGGCCCGGTTTGAGGAGAGGAACCACCAACGCCTCACACATCGAGCCAGGGAGACGACCCAACCTCTTCGCCTCCCTGTAGACCACCAGTAACCGAGGGGCCAAGAGATCAGCGTAAGCTGCATAGAACTCCACCGGAAGGCCATCTAGGCCCGGGGTCTTGTTCCTCGCCATTCGTTTGATGGCCCCGCGGATCTCCCCCAAGTCGATATCGGAACCCAGGGTTTACGCCACTTCCTGTCCTACTGTGCGGAGTTCCAGTGGGTTAAGATAGTTATCAAGCCGGTCTGGGTCACGTGCGGAGCGACTGCGGTATAATCTTTCGTAGTAATGCCGGAAGCAACTAAGAATCTCCGGTTGGGTGCACACCTCGGTCCCATCTGCCCTACGCATATTCGTCGTCGTTTGGGACTGGCGCGTAGGGTTGGCCAACCATGCCAGCAACGCACTCGACCTGTCTCCTTCCGCAATAGATCGGACCGTGTAGGCCTTATAATCGAAACAGCGGAGCCGTTCGACCTCCACCGCTACCTTCTCCCTCGCCTCTACCGTTCGTGTTTGCAATTCCGGGTGTCCGGGGCGGCTAACTTCAAGTTCGCGGAGTGCCCGGTCCGCTGTGTCTAAATCAGCCAGGATAACACGCCTCATGCCCACCTTCTTAGAGATACAGTAGCCCCTCACCACTACCTTAAAAGCGTCCCATTCGAACGCCCTAGTACTCGCGGAGCCGCCGTTGGATGCAAAGTAATCCGTGATTCTCTCCCCCAGGTCCGCCTTGAAGACACTGTCCTCGAGAATCTCGGGGCGCATCTTCCAGGTGGGTACTGCCGGCGTCCCGGGGAACCAGCGAATGTCCAGCAGGAGGGGGTTATGGTCCGAGATGGTCCGCGATAAATACTCTGATCGGACCGCTGCCGAAACTAGTTCGGGCGAACCAAGAAAGCCATCTAGCCTGACATGCAGCTCATGAAGGCTCGAGAAGTATGAGTAATCTCTAGACGCGGGGTGATGCGCCCTCCAAATGTCCGTCAAACCCCAGCGGGTCTGCCAATCTTGACGACCCTTAGCCGTCCGCCGGACCGGGGAATCGGGGAGCGGGGGATGCGAGCGGTCCATGTCCACATCCACTACGGAGTTAAAGTCTCCCCCCAGCAGGAGGGGCCCGGCGAAAAAGTGGCCCTCCAACAGGACATTGCTCAGGTGGCGACGGGCCTGGGCCTCCTTAGGGCAGACCATGGTAAACTCTCAGACCGGGTCAAGGAGGTGGAGGGCACGGTGAAAACTTTAGAACCGGCGCAGAGAACCCTGGCTGCGACGATAAAGGATGCATTATCCCGAATTGAGACCCTCGAACGGAGGGCGGAGGATGCGGAAGGCCGCAACAGGAGGAATAACATTCGAGTGGTGGGCCTGCCGGAAAAAATCGAGGATGGCGATATGGTGCGATACCTGGAGACCTGGCTCCGAGATACGGTGGTCCCGGAGGGTCTGTCCTCCTTTTACACTTTAGAACGGGCCCACAGAGTCCCAGCACGGCCCCCACAGCAGGGACGTACCCCAAGGCCGGTGGTGGCGCGGTTGCTACATTTTCGGGACAGAGACCTGATCCTGAATGCCGCCAGGCACAATGGCCCGTTCCAAGTTGCGAACAGCCAGGTGAACATCTTCCCTGACTACACCTACGAGACGCAGCGCAAGCGGTTCTCCTTCCTGGCGGTTAAGCGCGAACTCAGGAGTGAGGGCATCCAATATTCACTCCTATTTCCTGCAAGGCTCCGCGTCATTGTCGACGACAAAACCCAGTTCTTCGACACCCCGGAGGAGGTCTGTGACTGGCTCGAACTGTATCGGACGGGGAAAGATGGTTTTGGCGCCTCGACCCATCAGGAGGATGAGCCGGAACAAAGGAGGCGATCCAAGAGGGTCAGGAATCGCCGCGGCCGCACGGGAGGGCCCTCGACTGCGGAGACATCATCGGAGCGGATCGGCGCCCAAGCCACGCCCCCCAGATTTGTGATTGATCTTAGCGAAGTGAATAAGATTGTTGTGCCACAGTTTCCAGTTGTTCCTGATATCACTGCCCTATTGACTATGGTTCCAGCGTCAGCCACTTGGTTCTCGGTGATTGACTTGAAGAATGCTTTCTTCAGCATCCCGATTGCCGAGGAGAGCAGAGATATTTTTGGCTTCAATTTAGGAGGCCGAAGCTTCCGCTTCAAACGCGCTCCTCAGGGCTACTGTGAAAGTCCATCGATATTCAGTCAGGCTCTGAAATCACAGCTTGACACGATCATTTTACCTGATGGTGCGACTCTCATTCAGTATGTCGATGATTTACTAGTTGCTGCAGATACTGAGGAGATTTGCAAGCAAGCCACTTTGTCATTGTTACGCCATTTATGTGATATGAAGCACAAAGTCTCTCTTTCAAAATTACAATTTTGTCGACAAGACGTGACCTACTTAGGTCACATCTTATCGAAGGAGGGAAGGAAGCTGACCCCAGAGAGAATACAAGCAATTGCAAAATTGAGTGTCCCAAAGACACAGAGAGAAGTGCGTGCTTTCTTGGGCATTACATCATATTGCAGACAATGGATACCAAATTTCTCCTTGTTGGCCAAACCTTTGGTGGCATTAACTTGCAAGGATACACCAAAACCCATTCCGTGGTCTGAAGATTGTCAGAAAAGTTTTCACGAATTACGTGATGCATTGTGTTCGGCTCTTGTGTTGGGTAACCCCGACTACAGTAAGCCTTTCACGTTATATGTCCATGAGAAGGAAGGTTGCGCATTATCAGTCCTGACACAGTCCTTTGGGGACAAACAGCGTCCATGCGCGTACTTTTCAGCAACTCTAGATCCCGTACCTAAGGCATTGCCAAGTTGTTTGAGAGCCACTGCGGCAGCAGCTGTCTGTATTCGACAGTCTGCTGGGTTAGTAATGAATAACACTCTGATCGTTATGGTCCCACATGCAGTAGACATTTTGCTAAACAGAACAAGGACACAGCATTTAAATAGTGCTCGATTGTCAAGTTATGAGCTGACACTGTTAGCGAGTCACATACACATAAAGAGGTGTGATACACTCAACCCAGCCACGTTATTGCCCATTCCAGTAGAGACAGATGAGGTCGAACAACACGACTGCTGTTTTAGGACAGAAGAAGAGACAGAAGGGAGAGTAGACTTGCAGGATACTCCCCTTCCTGAATGTAATGATGCTTTATGGGTTGATGGTTCGTGTTTCAAATTTCCGAATGGTGATACAACAGCAGCATATGCTGTGACAACGTTGCATACGATTGTAGAAACTGCACATATCCCACACAATTCTGCGCAAGCAGCAGAACTAATTGCACTTACAAGAGCGTGTGTGTTAGCAAAAGGAAGACGAGTGAATGTGTACACAGACAGCCAATACGCCTTTGGCGTGGCTCACAGTTTTGGACGATTGTGGCGTGAACGTGGGTTCCTGACATCGCACGGTGCAAAGATTCAACATGGTCAGCTAGTGAATGAGCTTCTCGAATCACTAACCTTGCCACTACAAGTGGCGATTGTGAAATGCAGTGCACACAGAAAGGTGACGGATGATGTTGGTCATGGGAATGCATTTGCAGATGAAGTTGCAAAAGACACTGCAAGGAATGTGATGAGTCGAATGTATGTTGCAGGCCCCGCGAGATGGATTGGTGACGTTGGCATGTGTGAAGACACGATTGAGAGTGTGAAGTCTATTCAATCCGATGCCACAGAGAAAGAGGTGAATGAATGGAGAGAAAGCAAGGGCAAATTGGATTCGAATGGTTGTTGGGTCGAATTGTCAGAACATCAGAGATGGTTGTTACCTGATGCGTATGTGCTTGCAGTGGTTACAATGGCTCATGGAATGGCTCATATCAGTGTGAAAGGGATCTGTAAGTTGTTGGCTCCAGTATGGCAGAATAGTGGAATACCCAAATGTGCAGAGAACGTGGTCAAGAACTGCATGATGTGTCTGAAGTACAATCCTGGTAGGGGAACCCCAACTCCAGCTGGTCATTTTGCACCTCCAACGTACCCGTTCGAGGTTTTGCAGTTAGATTTCATCCACATGGAAAGGTGCGACAATCTGAAGTACGTACTCGTTGTTGTTTGCGCCTTTTCCAGGTGGGTGGAAGCGTATCCCCTTAAGGACAATACTGCCTTATCCACAGCGAAAGCCCTTGTCAAGGAATTCTTCCCTAGGTTTGGAATGCCGAGAATGATCTGGAGTGATAACGGGAGTGAATTCGTGGGACGAGTGATGAAGAGAGTCTGTGAGAGTCTAGGCATACACCAGAAGTTCCACGCTGCAAATCACCCCCAATCAGCTGGATTAGTAGAATGCTATAACAGCACTCTGAAGTTGAAGCTTGCCAAGATCCAAGCAAGCACAGGTCTTAAATGGCCTGACGCTCTGCCCTTGGCGCTCCTATCTACGAGAATGACTGTCCACTGTAGAGTGAAACTTAGTCCCTATGAAATAGTTTTCGGCCGTCCGGCCAACATATGGGGAGTGCCTAGACCCAAAAAGTTTAGTGAGGTAGAGCATCCTGTGCTGCTTGACTATTTGTACGAATTGACAACTAAATTACGTATTTTGCACCAACAGGTTCACAGTTCCCTACCACCAGCTTCTGATGATCCAGGCCACGCTATTGAACGTGGCACATGGGTTTTAGTTCACAACTTCCAGTGAACAAAGAACGAACAGCCTCGCTGGACGGGACCCCACCAAGTGCTGCTGGCAACCTGCACCGCAGTCCGTGTGCACAGCAAGAAAAGCTGGGTGCACGGCGTGCACGTTAAACGAGTACCTTTACCTTTGCCCTATGACCGGTGGGTCCAGAAGGGAATTGCTGACTCTGAGACCGAGACTGTGCCTCGCTTCTTGCCGTTCAGTGATGCACGTTTGAACGGAACTACTTCTGAAGAGGAAAGCGACAACATTCTGCAAGGATCTGTGCCACCGTCAATGCAATTGGACACTCATCCAGGAAACTTGCTCATTTTTGATTTTCGAACCGCCATCCGGTTCTGCTGCTAGGGCCGCGGCTGCCCAAAGTCTTTGGGGTGCAGCCGAAGACGGTTAGGTCGACGGTTCTGGCCGGTCTAAGGGAGTTGCCCTAAACTGACGGAAGCACTCCTTAGCAGAATCAACCTCCCGCCGCGGGCAGCAACTTAGAGGATGGAGTTTCCCAAAATAGAGAGACCTGCCAGATCAACGAACTCTGAAAGTAAAATATGCACTGTGATGGCAAGAAAACAGTTTTCAATAACATGCATTTTTATGTTGTGTAGCATAATGATGTTTTTGATTGGTTATGCTTTATTCACTTTTCGAGTTTCATTTGCATACACTACACAACCATCACCTCCTCCTACTGTTTCCCCGCACTCCTTTCACCCTCTACCTGAACACGAGCCTGCCAGAAGACTATAATTTGTAAATAACTCATTCGTCCAACTCCTACACCAGCACCAGTCTATAATGAACACAACAAATTGTTGGGTATATGGACTCATGCCACACACGACAGATAAGGGTATCCCGTATTTTGTCCTGCCATTTGGCTACCATGGTTCGCTATGGGCTTTTCGAGCAATGTTCCTGTTTGCCCTCGAACCATATGTCCCAGGAAAAAACTCAAGCAACAAGGCACTTGTGGCGGGAATTAGAAATATGAGCAGGGATATCGAGACATTTAAAACGATCCCCAGAGGTGAATTGACGCCTTACAGTAAATGGAACGTAACTCAATATGGAATTTCCTTGACTGAGAGTCAGAAATCAACGAAATCCTCCCCAATCTGGATAGTACCCCACCAAGGTCACCTATGTCTGCAGGGAAATGGCAAAAACCCCAGAGCCCAGCTAGGGAAGAGTGTCTGTACCGAAACTTATGTCTTCTCATCTCAGACATCTCCTTCATTTTTAGCAGCTACGGGTACCTACTTCGTCTGCCACGATAGAGCATACACATGGTTGCCCCCTGACTTTTCGGGCACATGTTTAATCTCGTTTCTGCTGCCACCCACCTACACGGCCGGGGCAGATTACCATTGGACAAGGACAGTTAGGGGTGTTGTGAGTAAAGACGACACTGCGGAACAGGAGTTTGGAGATTTCGCAAAAGGTTTTCTGCCGTTTTGGGGGCCTATGGTGAACAGCAGGAACATTCGCCAACTGACGAGGGTAGTTGAATCCGCCGTGATTGAAACGGCTGGTGCCCTTAGTAACTTGACTGCGGAGCTCCAGTCGGACCGCCTTATGACACTTCAGAACAGGGTTGCCCTAGACGTCATACTTGCAGATCGTGGTGGGGTATGTAGAGTGATCCAATCCAGTTGCTGCATTTTCGTCCCTGACAATGCTCCGACAGTATACCAGGCCATCTCCAAACTACACAAGATCTCGGATTCCATTCACGTGGATAAAGGGGACTGGTCCTTACTGGGGTGGTTCTGGGAACTGATATCTGCCTGGGGATGGAAAATTCTGATATTCATTGGAATGATCTTAGCCATTCTGTTCCTGTTCTGCTTATGTGTACAGTGCGCTCCTGCAATATGTGGCCTCTGTGCTACATCATGTGTAAGGAAGCCTGTGTCAAGAGATGAACTGAGCAACAGGATGATGCTACAGCAGCATCTCCATGACTTCATGAATACAGATTTGGACTCACATTAGCATGAGTTATTGCCTATATAAGGGCAAAAGGAGGGTCTGTGGTACTGAAAATCTGGACCCTGCTATAATGTGGTAACGAAGCCCAACACTTGTGTCAGAAAACATCATCATACTATGACGAATTTGGTATCGGCAGACCAGTAATGATTAAGGCATTATGCCTGTGCATTTGCGTCACGATCGAGTGATGCAATCACCTTAAAATCGTACTTTCTGTCTTTGAACCCTCGGGTTCCATTTTGTGAGCGGCATCCATCTTGTGGTTGCCCTTACATAGTCAATCGAGCTGAAAGGACAGGTAGACCTTTCCTGACTCCTCTCTGACCTGGGCGAGCTGCCTCCACTGCCTCCAGTCAAACCTGTTCGGGCAGTCCCCAACCCAATGGCCAAGCGAGATTAACATCAAGGCGCAACATGTCATAAACCATTCACCGCATACAAACCACGCTTTATCATACACACACCTGTCTCTGTTTCTTCTTTATGGCTAGTTTTACAAGGAGGAGGTGCCCGATTTTATTGGGGTTTCATCGATATCTGATGGAAGTTCTGGGCCTTGCTGGGTAATCCATCACAAACTGGACAAACGAAAATATGGGCTAGCCGACATGACTTTGCTTTTCCTTTGTTGTGAAAATATGTATATGACCAAACTGTAAACCTAGGAAGTGTAATATTGTGTATAAAAAGAGAAGGCTGGCTCTGTAAAAACGAACAGTCTCCTGAGAATATACACACAGTGCTGTTGTACTTCTAGGACGCTTGTTACTTGGTTGCAGCCAATAAACTCGATCCTTGACATCACCTAGAAGACTCCGTGTTTCTGTGGTCCAAAACAGGAAGAACCAAGAGGTCTCTGGGTGTTGTTCCCCTGGCACCACCGGGTTCCTAAAAACCCGGCACCTCACACCAGCAAACACTGCAGAGCACATACCTTGTCCTTGGTGCCAGGAGATGCAAGGACAGAATGTATAGGTATGGGTGTATCAGTCGCAGGGTTTTTACAGTGTTGACTTACACGCATCAATACTTAAGACTTGAATGATGGATTCGGCAATATGGTGGTATAATAAGAAATATGCCTGCGCTTGGGCCTCATGGTATAATCCCCTAGTTACACCATGAATGATCAGACCAATGAGATCATCTTCTGAGCAGCTGTAGTGCCCCCTGCCCTCTGTGACTGAGAAGTGCAGTCTGTCTCTGGCTATTGCCCTTCCATTACTGGTGCTTTGCAGCAGTTTTTAAGATCTTCTTAGAGTTTCTCGTTGCTCAAATGGGTGTAACTTCTGATATTTATTAGTTTTTCCTCTTGTTCATTGCTTGATTTTGCTTTTGAGTAAGTTTCACTCATAGCCATTGAAATGTCACTCATAACTACACTGAATTAATTTTTTTTTTTTACTCATAGCGATCTGAAACCCTCAGCAGGTAGGCTTCATTTGGGCGTGGGTGAAGGCCTTTGATGTCTAGATTTAATGTGCTGTTGCGGCAACTTAAAATAAAGCTGGTGCCTGGAGGTGTCTGACTCAGGTCAATCAGCCCGTGCGAGGTCACAGTGGGGCGGGCGCGTTGCCGGGAACGAACAACAGGCAAGGTGCTGCCTCCAGGATCCATGTCTGGAATATTTTCAGACAGAGACACCTGCCCTCTGATCGATTGATTGATTGATTCTCCACAGGGCACCGGAGCACCTTCATTAGGAGGCTCTGCAGTGTGAGTCAACATTACAACAAGTGAGAAAGCATGCTCTACAAGCACAGCGCATGCCAGTGCGATCGCTCAGGGCTGCGCAGCTGAGTTCCTCGAGGACGGCTCCTGCAGTGTTCCCCGAGCGCTATAATTGCGTGACTAAAGCATTTTAGTCTATTGATGTGGACACCAGCAGTAACATGTGTTAGTCTCACTCCTGATGCGTGGTTCTGGGCAGGGCTAGATGCATTCCCTCTTTGCCTTGCATTGAAGAAGCTGCCATGTCAGGCAGGAGACAGCCTTTTTGGCTTCAAAAGTCGGGACTGTCCTGTGTGAATCGGGCCTATTGGCACGTATGCACACGAGTATATTGTGGAAGTACCCTAGCCCCACGGAGCCTTTGGTCATTATTCATACATGCCAATAGACCCGATTCAGGCGGGAGACTACCGATTTTTCAAGCCAAAAATGCCTTTATTTTAGCCGTCTCTTGCCTGAAATTGCATTTTCTACAACAGAAGTCAATGGGGGATTTTCATTCTCCTGATTTTCTATTTTAAATCTCCCCCTCCCTGTCCTGAAATGTTGCCTGTGTGATTATTACTGGATTTTGAGACTCTTCACAGCCTGGATCCAGAGCACAAGTCACCATGGGGCTGCTGCAGGAGCCTTGCTGTCACTGAGGGGGCGTGGCCAGCCACAGACATTTGCATACCCAGTGGCTCTGGGTATGCAACACCCGATTCATCAGTACAGGCGACACAGGCGTTTGTTTAACAGTAGAAGGAGCGCCTATAGCTGTGCACACACAGGTATCATGAGGGTGACTGACACGTTACCGCTGTAAAGTCACCCTACCATTAAGAAGTTATATTTTCATGGTGATTGTGCGGACAGCACTCCTCTCCGTCTTTTAAATCAATACTTTCCGCGGATCACGCGCACTCTGAGGGGCCGTGAGAAGCGGAATCCTTTCAATTTTTGGAGGGTTTCTGTTCAAGAAACTCAATGAATGGTTGAAATGTGAGTTTACGGGGGGCGGTCGGCCTCGCGCGAGGTGTTCTCAGCCGCTTCCTCCGCGGGGTCACAGGATGACGCGCCCCTGCCTGAAGGAGCGGGAGGTGCAACGCTCCCTCCTGTCGATAGAGGTCAGGAGGCTCCAGAGGAACCTTCAGCGCGTCACCAGCACTCTGCATACCCACAATCCTGTGCGCGCCTCATAATGCTGCTTTACTCTCATTCTAAGAGCAGGGCTCTTTGTGGCATTGAAAACGATAAAGAGCGGACATTTAAGATTGAAGGGGCCAGAGTATCAGTCCTCAAGTTGGAAGGCACGAAACTCGGCATACTACGTTTTTAAGGGAAATTCCGGGTTATTAGTGTATTGTACTATATACTATCAATAACGAAGCATTGGCAAAGCCAATAGTGGGACCTTCAATAATGAGTGTAACTGATGGATCGCGGTCCAAAATGACGCCCGAAACAAATAAAGTGTATTTGTAACGCTTGTAATCCTAAGTCCGTATGCTTTCAACTGGTTCTTATGTAATGCAAAAATGTGCAATCATTTTACGCATGTAACCGTCAGTCCTTATGTTTTCAACTGGATCCTATGTAAAGCGCTGACACCCTCGGGTAAAGTTCGTTATCTCACGTGAACGCATGTAATCCTAAATCCGTATGCTTTCAACTGGTTCTTATGTAATGCAAAAATGTGCAATCATTTTACGCATGTAACCGTCAGTCCTTATGTTTTCAAATGGATCCTATGTAAAGCGCTCTGACACCTTCGGGTAAAGTTCGCGCTATATAAAATTGCATAAATAAATAAATAAATAAATAAATATTCGCCCCCACCCCCATTGTTTGAAACCGACTCTAGACGTAAATTATACATTTGGGATCCCAAGAGCTCAAGTCGCTGCTGCAGGGACCTTGCTGTCAATAAAGGGGGCGTGGCCACACACATTCATTTGCATACCCAGAAGCCTCTGCGGCAAACATCTGATTCATCAGTACAGCGACACAGGCGTTTGTTTAATAGAAGAAGGAGCGCCTGTAGCTGAGCACACAGAGGCTTTCATGAGAGTGACTGACATGTCACCTGTATAATGTCACCATACCAGTAGATAGTTCTATATATTCTCACCACGGATCACGCGCACTCAGAGTGGCCGTGAGAAGCGAAAAACAGTTTACATTATTTGAGGGTTTCTCTGCAGGAAACTCCGTGATTGGTTGAAATGAACATTTTAATTGAATTACTTGCCCCACATATAAATAATGATGGGGAGTTCACATTAGTTGGAGATTTTAACGTCCATGGTGAGAAACACGACTGCAATGATGCTCAATCACTGATAACAGACCTATCAACGTTAGGTCTGACACTAAAGAACAAAGGACCCACGCATCAGGCTGGTCATACCTTAGACTTAGTTTTTTCGAATGTTCACGCGATTTCATGCCCGCCTGCTACTCAGGTGAGCTGGACTGATCATTTCGTTGTGGAGTTTATAACCCCCCCCCAGGCGCATAAACCCACGCACCTCAGCACATTACCTTGCATCCGTAGACAGTGGCACAAAGTTACCAATTCTACTTTTAAAGATAATTTTAACCCTCCCACAATACGACATTTGAATGACACTGAAGCAGCTCTCAAGAAAGTTGATGATGAAATCAGGAAAACTATAGACAGAATTGCTCCATTAAAACTTTTTAAATCCAAGCCAATCAGGAAGCAAGAAGTCTGGTTCTCCGATAAACTAAGAACTCTTAAACAGGGAGCCAGGAAATTAGAGAAAATTTGGAGAACATCCCATCTTCTAGAAGATAGAGAAAATATTGGAGTGCATTATCCTCCTATCATAAAGCAATACGTTGCGCGCGTAAAGCACATATTGCTACCCAAATACAAGAAGCTGGAAACTCCCCTCGAGTTCTTTTTCAAATAGTACAGACATTTGCTAAACCAACAGCATGTGAAGCTCCTGATACTTCGTCCCAACAGTTGTGTGATGAGATTTCATGTTTCTTCACCAACAAAATAGATAAAATCTACGATAAGATTTTATGTACCAATCAGGCTTCAGTTACTACTCCGGTGAACCCCCTACCTACTCTCTCTGACTCTACACCAGACTCACAATCCCTGGATATCTTTCCCCCTGTTTCATCTCAAGAAATATCGCGACTTATAAAACAAATCAAAAGTGGTAGCCCAGAGGATGCTATACCAGCCAGACTCATACCCACTTTGGATGAACACCTTAGCCCATTGATCACAGAACTAGTGAACCTTTCACTCATCTCAGGCACTGTCCCCAAAGAATGGAAGCGAGCTCTTGTCAGACCTTTGAGGAAGAACACCTCCCTACCATGGTCTGACCTGACAAATTTAAGACCTATCTCTCTGCTTCCTTTCTTGGGGAAAGTCACAGAAAAATATGTCAATCAACATCTATCTAGACATATTGAACAAGTACATGCCTTGGATGAGTCCCAATCTGGATTCCGCCCCAAATACAGTACTGAATCCACCTTGCTGTCTGTTACTGATGATCTCCATGCCTACCAGGACAAGGGCCTATCAGTCATCCTGGTTCTATTAGATCTATCGGCAGCGTTCGACACCGTATCTCATTCCATCTTAATTCAACGGTTGTCGAGCGCTGGCCTTAAGAACAAAGCCCTGGAATGGCTAAAGAGTTTCCTAGCTGATCGTACCCAGAGAGTCACCATGGGCACATATCGCTCGGCGGAAATTGAGATTTCTAAGGGGGTGCCACAGGGCTCATGTTTGAGCCCTACACTCTTTAATATCTACGTGGCCCCCCTGGCAGGAGTGTTGCGCAGATACGGATTTGTTCCCGTATCCTACGCAGATGACACTCAACTCCTGTTTCCCTTCAAATCTCTCTCCGCCGAAGTTAGGAACTCTTTCTCAGCTGGCATGAAAGCAGTGGCACATTGGATGTCCTCCAACTACCTCCAATGCAATGTCAGCAAGACGGAGATCATGCTGTTTGGAGAAGCTAAGATACTCTGGACTCCGGATTGGTGGCCTGCTGAGCTGGGGGCTGTCCCTGAACCCAAGAAGATTGTGAAGAACTTGGGCATTAGACTGGACCATGATCTGTCTCTCAAACAGCATACCACTTACATATCAGGGATATGCTTCCACACTATCGGCCTGCTTCGCAAAGTCTTCCCTCTTCTACCTAACTCAGTGAGGAAAACCTTGGTGCAAGCACTTATACTGAGTCGGATAGACTATTGCAACGGTCTGTTAATCTCAGCCAATGAAGGAGTGCTAGACAAACTGCAGGTCATTCAGAACACGGCAGCTCGCCTTGTTCTGAATGCCCCTCCGAGAACTCCCTCCAAACCCCTTCTTGAGCAACTGCACTGGCTCCCAGTCAGACAAAGGGCCAAATTTAAAATTTGTTGCTTAATCCACAAGTGTCTGAACGGACAGGGACCTACTTATCTCGAACGGAGATTTGTTTCTTATGTCCCAGCGCGGTCCCTCAGATCAAGTACCAACCTCTTACTTGTGGTCCCCCATGTCAAGAAGGCCAGGCATGGAGGTAGAGCTCTATCCACTTTAGGCCCAAAGATGTGGAACAAACTGCCTCTGACCTTACGACAATGTAATGAACATTTAACATTTCGTAAGCAACTAAAAACCATTCTATTCAAAAATCAAATCTAAACATCTCAGTATATCAATATGTTCGTGGAGTTACCGGTCAAAAGCGCAGAGATACGCCTGATGGAGTGATTCTAGCGCTATACAAAACCACAAATAAATAAATAAATAAATAAATGTGAGTTTACTTGGGGCGGTCGGCCTCGCGCGAGGTGTTCTCAGCGCTTCCTTCGCGGGGTCACATGATGACGCGCCCCTGCCTGAAGGAGCGGGAGGTGCAACGCTCCCTCCTGTCGCTAGAGGTCGGGAGGCTCCAGAGGAACCTTCAGCGCGTCACCAGCACTCTGCATACCCACAATCCTGTGCGCGCCTCATAATGCTGCTTTACTTTCATTCTAAGATTAGGGCTCTTTGTGGCATTGAAAACGATAAAGAGCGGACATTTAAGATTGAAGGGGCCAGAGTATCAGTCCTCAAGTTGGAAGACACGAAACGTAGCAAAGCACACCACTTTTCTAAGGGAAACTCCGGGTTATTAAAGTATTGTGCTAGAGATTACAGAAGAAAGCATTGGTAGAGCAAATAATTCCCAATATAGGGACTTTGGTTAAGAAGTGTAACTGATGTCTTTGCCGCTGTTCTGATAAAAAGACTGTACGTTTTAAGGAACCATTTGCACAAATGTATGTTATTGCGGTAGGCGGTTGGATTGGTCATGCAAATGATCTTGACAGTAAGGGAGATGTGGCCACCACTATGGCGTAGCAATCCTTGCTGCTGACTCGCCGAGCTGTAATCCATCCGTCAAAGTTTTTCATTACTAGATTCACACACACTGAGGGGGAAAGAGCTATTGCCGAGTTAACTGCACTTTATCGCAGCCAAACTTACGATAAAAACTAAGGGGCATATTATCAAGGGGGTTTATCTCTGCTTTTTTGGCTTTAAAAGCCAAGAAAGCGGAAATAAAATTATCTCTCTATTACCTAGCTGTCGCTAACACCAGTTTATCACTAATGACATGCAAAGTGGGCGTGCCAAGATGTTAGCGACTGAAAACAGTTGCTAACATCGCTATCTCCTATTACCAACTTTTGGAGATATTCGCGCTAAGCGCGAATATCTCCAAAAGCTAACACCTGCCCTGAGCAGTTCTTAGCCATGTTAGCCAATGGGAGGTGGATAACATGGCTAAGAGCATTAGCTCGGTAATGCATGAATATCGCTGACTTTTCAGTGATATTCATGCATTGCGGCGATTTTTATCGCATTTGCGATAAACCTTGGTAATACCAAGGTTTATTTGCGGTAAAAATCGCCGCAGCGCAGCGGTAAATTTTTGTCTCTAACTAAGCAATAGCGATATTTATCGCTATTGCTTGGTAATATGCCCCATAATCCCATTCACAAGCTGGTGCAAACTCCGCATAGCACCAGTTTACCAGCAATAGCAACCGCAATAAACATCGCCACAGATGACCACAGCAACTGTCACTAATGAGATGTAGAGTAGGCGTTCCCGTGCCAAAAGCCGCGACAACAACACTCCTCAACATTCACAATGAACAGCCCGATTGGCCCTAAGAACACAGTACAGGCGATAAGGCACGTTAACACCAGGAAATTAACACCTGCTCTGACCTGGTGTAAAGTCGAACCACAGTCAGCACCACAAAAGGGAGCCCAGCCCAGAGCCACACCTGAAGAACAACAAATGCCATGGAGCCAACGATCATGCAGCTCAGACCACCAGGAGGGCCACAACACCCACCAACCCCCCCCCCCCCCAGGACCCCGATGCCGATATAAACCTGTCAGTTACCGAGAATTATAACGGCGGCTTTTAATACCATAGACCGTAATACTTTAGGTGGCAAGCCCTTTTCTACTAAAGAGAAAAAACATCCTCAGAGCCAGAAATCAGATAGAGATGTTCAGCCCAAATCTCAAAAGGAAAATTGGAGTAACAACAAAAAACAGGTTAAACAGCTACAGAAACAGGAGTCACATCCCGCTTCTCCAGTGCCTACGTCTACTGAGCGCGCTTATGACTTGCGCGACCGCGCTATGATTAAGTTACCTGATCGATTTCAGGTTCCTGATCAACGTTCTCCTCGTTCTTAACAGGACACATTGGCCTCATTGTCCGGTGGTGGTGGCGGCGGCAGAGGATGGGGTGGCCAGCAGAATCGCGACCAGCTCGCCCGAAAGACGGGAAAGGCAAGCAGGATGATTCATCGCAGAAGAGACCCCAGTTTCAGAAAAAGATAGTTGCCGCTTTAACAGCGAGATATGCCACAGATAGTGAGCACTCAGCTTCGGAATCAGACATGGGCGCTGACGCTAATGGATAGCGCAGCGGAGATTACCATAGTGGAGAGAGGCCCTGCCTCCACTACTGAAGGTGACAGCGACTGACGAATATGTAGTTGTTGAGACAGCTGACACTAGAGTAGCTACCCCTGACAGGCTTTATGAGATTGTCCTTTTTATCGAAGGTGACATACAACGTACTATAAAAAGGTTTTTTGGGGGAAAATCTTACAACTACGTATGACATTTTGTTAGCAGAGGCTGACTGACCCTCAGCTTTTGTTCTCGCAGCTCCGAGAGGGGAGGAGGTAATCCTCCCTAGTTTCGCGCACACGGTATCGAAAGAGCATGCGCTGATTTTGCAGAAGAGTGGGCTAAGGCATTTGCGCCAGCTTTGTACAGTACTCACTGTGGGTGGGATACATTTTCCCCCCAACACGAGATTCACTTATGGTCTATGCCACAGCCTCAACCCCAATACCCCATGTGGCGTGAAGCGAAAGCTTCCGTGGCAGAAATCCTTGAACAATTGGAATATCAAGGTGTAATTGAAACCCGTTATTTATTGTGACCAAGCCTGACAGTTCTCACCGTTTGGTATTGGATTACCGGCAATTAAACTCACATAGCCGTACCTGCGCAGTACATGATACCCACGGCTCTGCTTTAGTGGATGGTCTTGTGCGTAAAAGGTTTAAAACCACACTTGACATTTCCAATGGTTTTTTTGCCCACAACTTATCTGGTGTCAGTTCCCAATGGACCAGTTTTACCTGTGGCGGCGAACAACTGCAATTTAAAAGACTGCCCATGAGCTATATAATAGTTCCGGAGTGTATGCTGCCCGTATCGTCTCTCTTTTAGAGGGCTTTGACCCAGATGCGTGATCGTATGTGGATGACATCTATCTCACAGATGATGAAATATGGGCGCATCTCTGTCGCATTAACCGCATAATATGTTGTTTTGTGGATTTCGTTCATAAATTTAACTTTGCAAAGTCTCACACTGCAGAGTACACAGTGTTGTTCCTGGGCTATGAGCTCAACAATGAAGGTAGGGGTCTTGCACCTCACTTCTTGGAGAAGTGCGCACAATTGCACGCTCCAACAACACTGAAAAAACTACAATCCTTGCTGGGATTCTTGAATTTAGGGCGTACTTATATTCCCGATTATGCCCAGTGTATCAAGCCACTGTATGCTTTGATACAACCTACTTTTTCCAAATCGTGCTGGCTGCCGGAACATACAGCCCTTTTGCAATCATTGCAGGCTGATCTTCTAGAATCTAAATTCTTGCTGACTCGTGATAACCGCACCAGCCTGGTGATAAGAATCGTCCCTGGGGCGGTGGGTATCACATACCTTACTTTTAATGAAGGAGACACAGTACCTATCGCTTACAAGTCACCCTTGTACACTTTGGCTGAAATGCGGTTTTCCACTGTGGAAAAAGTTTTGACAGCAGTGCAAATGGTGAATCTGAAGGAACGTGCACTGTCGCAGGGAAAACGCATGTTGTTTGTTACCCCGTATCCTGCCCTAAAAGCAGTGACAAAGGCCAGTGTACCAAGTTCAAAAGCTTTGCACCCATGGTGGATACAATGGGCAACATCTTTGACGTCTCCGGTTGTCACGTTTGTTTTTGATGCCTCCTTGCAGTCGCAGGAGTACTTACAGTATGAATGTATTCATCCTGCTCCTCTGACAATGCGTCCTTTGGAGGATTTCCATTGTATCATTTACACTGACGGTTCTGTGCAAGTTGTGCATGGGTCTAAGCAGGCATATATCTTAGCCTGCGCAATTGTGGTTGGTACAATGGTGAATGAAGAGTTCAAGTCCGATGTCGTACATACACAGACATTAGGAGACTGTACGGCTCAATTGGCAGAGCTCCATGCTCTTCTGCTCGCATTGGAGTAGGCAGATCCTGGTGTGACTACTCTCATTGTAAGTGACTCTTACTACGGTGTCCAGACTTACGATGACAATTTGTTCTTTTGGACTCAAAATGAATATCGCGATTCCAAAGGTAGTACGATAAAACATAAAATGATCTGGGTTCGAGTGGCTGAACTTAAAGAGCACAGGGGAGTCCCTATTTTGAAGACATTGAAACTGTCTTGACAATAACGCCTTTAGCGAACACTTAAACCCTTATAAATGAAAACCACAATGTTTAAAGACACATTCAAAAAGGTAAAATATGAAAAACGCAATGTTCAATCATGATTGTTATGTAAAAAATTGTACAATTTATTCAGTATAAAAATAATACATTCAACAATAGTTACAGTCCCGTTTATAAATACAGTATTAAAAATCACATGAAGAGCATGTTAAAAACTTGATTAAAAAGTTGTCGACGCAGCGTTTCGGTTTTATTATTGCACCTTCATCAGGACAAAAAGCTCTTTAGATTTATGGGAAAGGAATGTCTTCCTCTGTATTCAATTAGAGGTGATATTCTTCTCAATACCATTCGTCATGTGATCACGTGCCACTAGTTTCAGATTAGTGCAAGATACATTTCTTAGATATAATAAACTTTTGTGTTAGAGTAGTGGGAGCCACCGTTTCCTTGGTTATCTTGGGGTAGGCTTTCCTATCTTCTCCCGTTTTGAAGAGTTACGAGTGGAGCAGGGAGGCCGTATTACACCGACAAGATCTGGAGAATTAAATACTCCGCATCCCATAGAGACGGATGGAACCGAAGGTGATAATTTATAACGCTATTATCAACAGTATCCGGTCACCTCTGGCTGTGTTTTTCCAGATTTAAGGAAGAGGGAAAGAGCGTTCCCAGGATGGCACCAAGGGAAATGCACAGCCCCTTGGCAATTTCCAAATTACCACTCCATTTACCTCAACTCCACAACCATGCAACCCACAACCCTTGCAATGTAAACATCACAAATTCACAACCAACATGCAAAACAACATGCCCACCCACCTGAAACGACAGAACAACTCACAACGGTAACCTGGGCAAGCCCTGCACATGAGCAATCAACGGCATGGCACCTCAGCCTCACACTAGCCGAATATGAGGAGAGGTGGCAACCAGGCATGTGTGAAGGAGACAGGAGAAGTATGATTGGGAAAGTGCACAATGCCAAGTGTGGGATAGATGTGCTAGACATACTGCAGTATGCAGAACACACCCATATCCATGGCGACATACACCTCTGGTGTATGTAGTGTAGTGGACAGTGGACGCAACTATGTCATCCTGGCCAGTAGGGGAGTACGCAGAAATGTTGCCTGTTATGTCCTCCCCTTAAGCGTGCGCAGAGTGGGATGGCCCGGTGTATGCCAGGTCAGCATAGGGGTGTGAATAAAAAGTACATAGCCCTGGGCTTGGTCCTCTTCTGGAAAGCCCAATATCTCTGCCAGGGTGGCGCCGCTCCACAAGGCCGATGCCATCCACGTGAGCGGAGTTGCCTGCGATCCTGGGCACCTGCTGTACCCCGGCCAGCTTGACTCCAAACCCATCAGGCTAGCCCCTGCGCAGCCAGGCCACACTGATTATCTCCCGACACCAGTGTGTGTCACGTAGCGCTGACCACGTGCAGGTGAAAGCTCCAAGCCCGAGGGTCGCGACCCTTTCAGCCTTTCGGACCATTGCTGGCCCCCCGACGCTGGCCCACATTACTCATCCTCATTCACATACTACACCAGTAGGTACCATATGTGAAACTGTGTCCTGAGGCCTGAATAGCAGTGGCCCGAAAGCCACGGCAGCAGCCACAGCACCCTACCCCTGATCAGTGAGGCATAGTTCCATATGGGCATCTTGCGTCTCATGGTGCCACTAACCCTGTTGAACGCAACCCGGCAACACGTGGATGAAGGACCAGGACTACCCTGCAGACCAGTAGGACCCACATCCAGCACCTGGTTGCAAATCACGAATGGCAGAGTCCACACCAGTGGTCGCACAGAGAGGAGTAAGAGGAAGATGCGGCTCAGTCCGGATGGAAGCCGGGTCACAGTCACGGAGGGTACCGAACACTATCAACAACTGACCTGGTGCCATCGACCCTGTTCATCGCAAGTCTGCGTCCCGTGGTGCCACTGAAGCTGAACTACGCCGGCTGGTGGGGTCATCCAACCTATGCTGGCGACACTCGGTGAATGGCCTGTGCTGACCGCTGCCACAGGCCTACACTGCGGTCCAATAGGTCACACATGTGGAACTGTGTCTTGGGTAAGATGTGGAGGACTCCACACCATTGGACATGCCGCATTGCAGGAGGCATCCCCTAACAGTACTGGTGTCACTAACTCTGTGCACAGAGTCATGGGCACCATATGGTTGGACCTTGGTGGCGTCAGAGCCCATGGTCTGGTGGTTTTCTGCATCTTCTTCTGGCTGGACTGGACTTGGTGTCCGACATGTATCTGTTCCATTCATCTCCACCATGGTGACTGTATCAGAGTGGGCCTGCCCTCTGCTTTCTGCCCCCTCCACTGTCCATCGATACACTCTGCGACAAGGCCCCTTGTCATCCTGTGACCCTACCCCAGTGCACCGCAATTCAACAGCCCGTGGCGTCAGGCCCGTGCAGGCTGCTGTGCATCCGTGGCTACTAACTCTGTGCAGCACAAAATATGGGCCTTTATGGTTGAATGGGTGTGTCCTTTATGTTGTACACTGTTGTCGGTTTCTGACTGCACCAGGCAGCCCTTTCTGACTGGTGTGCACACACCCCACACACAACCAGCACAGGTGTCACTCGGTAAGTGTGCCTGTTAATAAATGTGGCCAAAAGCACATGCCCGTAGCCATTTTCTCCATCTACAATGTAAAGGCAGCCACTAACAATTGCTCACAGGGCAGGGAAAGCGCTACGCTGTCTAATACTGTTTTAGCTGCTATTTGGATTGTTATTCTTGCTGCTAGAGCATTTTGCACAGCGCGATCGCGCACATCTTTTAATCGTTTTTACTTCCTAAACCTGCTTTTAAATACCTTGGGGCTTTGATATACTGCTTGTGACTCCACGGTCCACCACAGCTTTCAGAGCTGCTTCTCGTGAAGGGAGGCTCACTTTCCTAACTTCCCGACTTCCGGGTGGCCATCAAGCAACGGCCATCTTTGAAATCAGCGCTCTAGTCTATCACCGCATTAGGGGGCAGATCACATCAAGCATGGCACCGACATGCAGCGGGCGCACCTCTGGTGCACCAAAGGTGCGCCAAAGGCGCGCCTGCACCTGTCTGCGTCCATCCAGGACCAGGGGCCAGTAACCCTGCCCAAATCACCTCACTCCCTGGAAACGTATTTACCTGCACTAACACAGAGCTTCTAGTCTTAAACACAGCAGCCCAGACACCGTGTAAGCACAACCCTTGTGCTGCTTGGCCTGTGGGTTCACAGGAATAACAAGGGAGCATCACGTACAGAGACTGGATGCCAGAACGGCTCAATGTAAAGTCATGAAATTGGGATTAATTAATAGCAGATCCCTACCCAAGCATGCAGTGGAAATCATACTCTTAACAGAAGACGAGGAATTGAAGGTCCTATTTCCTAACCGAAAGCTGGCTTAGGGAAAGTTCAGCTCCTGAAATAGTAGAGGCTTTACCCCTGGGCTATGAAATTTCCCGCCTTGATAGAGCGGGAACCACAGTGGGAGGCATAGCAATTATTCACAAGGCGCAGTTAGGATGCACATCGCCCTTTAATATCGTAAAATCTGAGGCCCTCAGCTTTAGAATTTCTCTTTCCGTGACATGTTCTTTCTCAGGTGGACTGATTTACAGACCCACAGGACCATGCAGGTAGTTTCTAGAATCAGCCCCGGACCTGTTGGCAAGCATGCTCATTGAGAAGAGTGCCATTACAGTGTTAGGCAACTTTAACGTCCACCTGGATGAGCCTAATGATCCTGCAGCCAGGAGATGCCTAGCTGATATGGAAGCTTAACAGCTTTCACAATTTGTACTGTTAGCCACCCATGAGAAAGGCCACCTCTTAGACCCTATTTTCTCAAATGACCTGAGGCTGAAGGTACTAGATCCCATATTGATGCCGTGGACTGATCATGCCCTGATTCCACTGCATCTCCGGATACCTTTGGTAGGGGAGCAAAATAAAGAAGACACAATAGTAGGAAGAAAATGGCCTAGGACAGTTCTGGAGGCCTGGATCTGCGACCTGGAGTCCTATGTGCCTCCAGACACAAAAGACCTAGAAGAGGCCCATGGCAACTGGCTAACATGGATCAATAGCTCTATTGACAGGAATTTTAGGTAGCCAGGCCCTCTAACTCACAAACATTTGAATAGATCCTCTTGGTTCTCACCTATGCTGGTTGCACAAAAAAACGGTAAAACATTGGAACAAGACTGGAGGAATTCTTATGACCCTGAACTAAAAATATCTTATAAAATAGCTATGCAGCTCCATCATAAGAGCATTAGGAAAGCTCAGGCTGTTTTCTATGAGGACAAAATAGCAAAATCTTCCAACTCCTCTAAGGAGCTCTTTAAAATTATTAAATCACTTACCACCGTAGACCAGGGAGTACACAGCCCCCAATATTTCAAAGAAAGCTGCAATGGGTCGGCCACTTTCTTTAAAAGCAAAGTGGAACATATCTACAACTCTCTCCCCCCTAATCCAATGATGACCTTAGGAGCCCCACAAAACCCTTATAATAAGTCACAAAGTGAGCATAGGGAATCAATTCACCAGCTCTCTTGTCCATCCCGCCAGTAAATACAGATCATATATCTTCTCTTCTAAAGAAAATTAAGTCAGGATCCACAATGGACGCGGCCCAATCTCATATCCTTGAACAGGGAAAAAAACCATTATCACCCAACTATGCAACCTATTTAACCTATCTTTTGAAAAAGGCAAGGTACCAAGAGAGTGGAAACATGCAATCATTAACTTTATGGCGGGTGCTGCTTTAAGCAGCAACCACCGCAATGTTAAATATACAGGATGTGACTGCCAGGGTGGCGGTCACATCCTAATTCCTATGGCGGGAACGCCGCTACCCCTGCGGACGGTCCCTCCACCTCGGGGGTAGCGGACAGACGCAGGTCCGTCCGCCATCCTAATAGGCTTCATAGAACTGAGTCAGCCCTGTTGGTGCCGCTTTTGATACGGTAGACCACTCAGTACTGACTTAGAGGTTGGAAAACGTTGGAACTGGAGGAACAGTGAAGCAATGGGTGCGTCATTCCTGAGTGACAGGACCTTCCAATGTATGGAGGCTGGCTTTAAGTCAGACTCTCTCTCAGCACCATGGGGAGTCCCGCAGGGATCCTCCCTGAGTCTGACTCTTTTTAATATTTACCCCTAGTCCTTTGGCCCGTATAATACAGGAATTCGGCATCTCTATTGTGTCATATGCAGATGACACGCAACTAGTGTTTTCAATCTCAGACTCTTTCAACTCAGATCACCGGCAACTTGTTCCCTGCCTCGAAAAAATTGGATCATGGATGTCGAACTGTAGGCTCAAGTTGAACGGGGATAAGACAGAACTGATGATTCTGGGTAACAACTTCAATCCTCGATTAGAGATCCTATGGCCTAGCAAGTTGGGGGCCATCTCCTTCCCCCAAAGCAGCCATAAAAAACCTAGGCATGTGGCTGGACCAGAATTTAACTATGGAGGTACAGGCCAAAAAATTGTCTGGCACCTGTTTCGGGATGTTACGCCTGATTAGAAAAATCATATACCTACTCCCAGAGAATGCAAGGAGGACCATAGCCCAGGCCTCAGTTATATCGAGACTGGACTACGGCAACTCTCTCTTTCTGGGCTCTCCTAAATATGTAACAAACAGACTACAAATTGTTCAGATTGCTGCTGCCCGACTGCTTCTCAACATACCCTGAGGTCAATCAGTCAAATCAGGATTGAGGGAATTGCATTGGCTCCCGATCCAAGCCAGAATCAAATGTAAGTCCTTAAGCCTTGCCCATCGAGCCAAGTATGGGAGGGGCCCGCCCTTATCCAAAAGCTGGTCGCTCACTATTCGCCGCACCGACATCTCAGATCAAGTTCAAAATTCCTGATGAAAACGGCTACAACCAAAAAAAACAAATGGGGTGGAAGATCCTTCACCCATCTGGTACCCACGCTCTGGAACAGCCTAGACCCAGAGCTCCGACTCACTGAAAATGAAGCTTCCTTTAGGAAAAGACTTAAGACATGGCTCTTCCCGTAGGACTGAGCGTTGATTGTCTTTTCATCTGAATCACCCCAGCGCTGAGATGGATGCCCAAGGGTAGTCAGGCGCTTTACAAATCCCATAAACATAAACATCTGAGCAAGTGTGCCCATGTGTCAGCATGATGGTCACGGACCCTGCAACATCACAGTGTGCTGTCCTCTGTGGATGTTGCCATGTCACCTCAGCATTGGCAGTGACCCTTGACATGTAGCCCCACACCTGCCCCGCGGCATGCACAGGCTGCGTGTGTTGGTTCGGCAGGGGGCGCAGGGGGTGGTCCAGACATGTGCCGGTGCATGAAGTATGGTAAGTATGTCTTTGTTTTGGGGTATTGTTGCCACGAGTTCCACAGTACATGATTTTGCAATGTGGCATGTACCAGGAGGGCGGGCCCGCCGGTACGGGGACATGTAGGAGCGCAAGTATGCTTGGGTTCTTGGCACTTGCATGCCATGTGTCTGGTGCCTGGCCTCATTCGCAGCGCGATCCCAGTCAGCCATGTGCTGAACACCTGTGTCCGACCTGTCCAGACTATTGGCCTACAGCCAAGTGGGCGTAAACCTTTGAAGTCCAACGTTATTGTTGGCATGACGCTAGACATGCACGGACGGACATTAGAATGGTGTCCAATAGGAGTGCATGTGATGTGCAACCGTGCATCGCACACAAGTGTGGGTGCCCATGGCAGGGAGGAGCAGCTGTGTGGCAACGTGACACATAAAGTTTGTTTGGTTTGTTTTGTTTGTTTGTGCACAAGTTGATGTTTGTACCACATTGTGTTCGATGTTGGCGTGCTCTGCTTCATATGTGTGTGTGGGATGTATGATTCCACCCTTCTGAAGTGAGCTTTGTGGGGTCCCTGGTCTTCCCGGTACCACCCTTCTCGAACCAGACAGCACACAAGGGTTGCTGCTAACCAGAGACACATTTCTGCCCTCCTGCTGGTGAGCCAAGCTCGAGCAGGGGATGGCAGAACAATAGGCATCCTGTTACAGGGAGGTGTGGCCACCTCCCAGAAAGGATTAGGTATTGAGGTTTGGTGGGTGCACTTCCAAAGTGTCTGAAAGTCTGCACGAGGGGCACACTTGGTGTCCCTGTTCATAGTCCAGCTCAAACCAGTTCTAGGAGCCGATGGCTCCCACTCTGGCACGAAACTAGACAATGGACAGAGGAGTATCCTCCCCACTGTCCAGACATCCCCTGGGAGGGTCCCCAGAATCTCCTCTGGGTACAAAGGGGCTTACCTGGCTGTAGGACCCGAGATTCAACGTGGACAAGATTCTGAACCTGAAACCCCTGAACTTCGACCGTCTGGACACTTGGACTTTGCTGGACTTTGTTTGGGCCCGACTTCATCTCCCACTCAGTCTGCTGCATTGTCTGTGCCCGTGCACCATACAGGATCTGTGCAGGACCTGTGGAGCATCAAGCACAACTGAAGACATCTCCCTTGGAGGGAAGGAGTCACTCCCCCGCATCCACAGGCACCACATCCCAAAGTACCAGTCGGCTGTTCCTGAGCTCTATTGACTCCAAAGATCCCAGCACAACAGGAGGCAGGTCCCTACATCTCTTAAGGCCCAAGTTACCCTTTCACCACGTTTCAGGTCAGAATCCCTTGTGGGGCCTGCGAAACCTGAACCCCTGTGCACTGCATACTTTGGAAGTGCATATGTTTGTTGGCTGTTGCCAGACAAGAATGTTGGGCTACTGATAGCCCCATTCTGTGGGCATATTTCTTACCAAGATCTTTCTCCTCCTCACACTGAGTGCTCCATGGACTGTCATCTTGTGAATCCACCTGAGGTCCTCTCGTAACTCCTGTGCCTCTTGCCTGTGAATCCACTTGAGGGTCAAATTTGTTTTCCATTGGCTTCCCTTGTTGCTCCAGGCTTGCCTTGACTCCCCTTCCTGTGGTGAATCTCCTGGACTTTGCTGGTCCAAACCGTTACTCTTCTTGACCTCCTGCGTGGGTTGCCATTGCCAAGGCTTGTTGGTGCCCATGCAGGACACCGAACCCCCAAGCATTTGACATCCTTTATGGGACAGCTCTCATCCGGCTCCTGGTTGTCTTCAATATCTATAGGTCCCCGTGGCTGCAGAGTCAAAAACATCGTCAACGCAGCTGAAGCGCCCGACATCGGTGGGCATTCGTCTACCGTGCCCCTGGTCACTCCCAGTGACCCAGAGTCTGTCCCCTCTGCTTTTAGGTACACTTCATCCTGAATACACGTTTGGATTCCACCGGACGTTCTTCATCCTTCCAGCAGTGACTCTTCTTTGAAGTCTCCCATTGAGATCGACGGCGGTTTCCGACGCCACTTCAGACCTATGCACCCGGCTTCCCTGGGATAGGTAACTCTGTTACTACGGTATCCACAGATGGGGTGGCTCTCCAACCTCCTAACTTCCACAGGGTTTCTTCGAATCACACTTTAATTCACTCTGTCTGGTGCACAGAGCGGTACACGATCTGGGCCCAGTCCCCTTACAGGAAAAGTTTACCTGGTACCTCCCTAAGAGGCAGCTTAGCTCCTCCAGCGCAAGTCTGCTGGTAATTCCTAGATTCAAGCGTTCTAGGATCGGGGGGAGGGCTTTCAGCGTGGCTGCTGCTCACCATTGGAATGAGCTACCTCAGAGTATTAGGCAAATCAACTCTCTAATTGAGTTCAGAAAGAGCCTGAAAACTTGGCTCTTCCCCAAGGCATGAACCTCTCTTCAGTTTCTCTGGACCCTACGCTTGACGGTTACTTCTTCTAGTCTGAGCCCCAGGATACCCGTAGGGTCGCAGTTTCCGCTATATAAGAACTTTTTACATTACATTACGTTACACACTGGGAAGTGTCCTTAAACCTTAGTACTTCAACCTCAACTTCCCCATAGGATTGTACGGAGCACGCAGTTGTGTTCCCACACTGCACCTGTCCTCCGTGGGGTTCCTACTTACTCACCTTGGATGGTTCTTTGGGGTACCAGCGGTTCTACTTACTCTAGAGCTTGTCTTGACTCGAGTTGTGGTTCTTATACCCCTATTTAATATATGGTTTGGTCCCTCTCTGGGCTCACTGTCTTTTATTGCTACTTACTATCGTTTCTGTGCTACAGTATTATTTGCTTTGTGAATATCTTCGTGTAGTAATACTGTGTCGTACGAGAGAGTGTTATATAAATAAATACATATTTTTATAACTACTGTCTGGTTCTCCTTTCATTTAATGAATACAATAAGATTGCATTCTGGTAAAACAAGTTGCTTAACATTCCTTCAAGACTACGCCTGAAGGCTGCTCTCCACAGCTACCTCTTGGATAGCTTTCTAAGGTTATCTTTGACCTCTTAAATCAGCCTAAGGGCTGTTTGGACTGGGGCGAGGTGCCCACTTTAATCAGTGGACAGCATGTACCAGGTCAAATACTCACAGGGAGGCTACTGTATTCACTACAATTGATTTGGCCAGCTCATACCAGACTCTAGGCATTGCACAGCTTTTATAACAACTGAAAGCAGGATCCAGTATAGAAGAATGCCTTTACGGCCGGCAGGTGCACCTGCTGATTTTCAGAGGGAGATGTCCAGAGTATTATCAGGCATAACAGGTGGGAAGGTGTTTAGGATGACATTTTTATATTTGGAAAGGACAAAAAATAGCATGATGGGACATTGAAGGGGGGTTTACATGCTCTAATGAAAAGTGTTCCGAGTGTGAAGGAAGAGAAATGTGCTTTTGGAAAACGGCAGGTGGAATACTTGGGGCACATTATATCTATGGAAGCCGTACGTCCAACAATCAGTCATGTTGAAGCTATTGTGAATGCTCCTAAGCTCAAGCCTAAAGAACAATGAATGTCTTTTTTGTGGCTAAAAGAGTTTTATTCCCGTTTTGTGAAAAATGATGTCTCGAAGGTGGAAAATTTATGAGCATTATTAAAGAAAAATGCTAATTTTGGATCACTGACAGAATATCGACCTCCAAAATATCGACCTACAGGAATATCGAGTCAAAAATATCAAGGGCAAGAATATCGACATCCTATCTACAACATGGTAAGTACAAAAATATCGAAAAAATAATATAGATGTTAAAAATATCGATGTTAAAAATATCGTTTTTTTTTCTTTTAAAATATAAATGTAAAATAAATTATATAACACTAATATATAAAATCTACATAGTTAAAAGTATCTAATAATGTTTAAAATTAATAAATAATACATATATAATAATAATACATGAATTAAATATGTACAGTAAATATATAATATATTTGTACTGAACAATAAATTCTAATAATTATTTTACTAATTTATAAATTAATAAAGTATATTCTAAATTACAAATATATTTACAAACATAAAACAATAACATAAATAAAATGTTAGAAATATAAAAAATTAAATATACTTTTAATATTTTTACAATTAATTATATAAAATGTTGGATAGCGTAAGGGTTAAAATTACTATTCCCACTCCAGAGAGTGCAACAGTAGGGAAAGCTTTGAATAGCGTAGGGGTAAAAATTACTATTCCCACTCCAGAGAGTGCAACAGTAGGGAAAGCGTTGGATAGCGTAGGAGTAAAAATTACTATTCCCACTCCAGAGAGTGCAACAGTAGGGAAAGCGTTGGATAGCGTAGGGGTAAAAATTAGTATTCCCACTCCAGAGAGTGCAACAGTAGGGAAAGCGTTGGATAGCGTTGGAGTAAAAATTACTATTCCCACTCCAGAGAGTGCAACAGTAGGGAAAGCGTTGGATAGCATAGGAGTAAAAATTACTATTCCCACTCCAGAAAGTACAACAGTAGGGAAAGCGTTGGATATCGTAGGGGTAAACATTATTATTCCCACCCCAGAGAGTGCAACAGTAGGGAAAGCTTTAGATAGCGTAGGTGTAAAAATTACTATTCCCACTCCAGAGAGTGCAACAGTAGGGAAAGGGTTGGATAGCGTAGGGGTAACAATTACTATTCCCACTCCAGAGAGTGCAACAGTAGGGAAAGCTTTGGATAGCGTAGGGGTAAAAATTACTATTCCCACTCCAGAGAGTGCAACAGTAGGGAAAGCGTTGGATAGCATAGGAGTAAAAATTACTATTCCCACTCCAGAGAGTGCAACAGTAGGGAAAGCGTTGGATAGCGTAGGGGTAAAAATTACTATTCCCACTCCTGAGAGTGCAACAGTAGGGAAAGTGTTGGATAGCGTAGGGGTAACAATTACTATTCCCACTCCTGAGAGTGCAACAGTAGGGAAAGTGTTGGATAGCGTAGGGGTAACAATTACTATTCCAACTCCAGAGAGTGCAACAGTAGGGAAAGTGTTGGACAGCGTAGGGGTAACAATTACTATTCCAACTCGCGAAAGTGCAACAGTAGGGAAAGTGTTGGATAGCGTAGGGGTTAAAATAACATACTTATAAATAAAAGCTTTTTTAAAATATAAAAATATAAACTATTAAATAAATATAAACCATATACAATACCTATACATAATTATAAAAAACATGATTAGCTAAATATATTTAACCAAAAATAAATATAAAAAAATACCATTTTATATGATTTAATTACCAATTAATAATTAATTAACAATTATATTATTAACAAAAAAATTAATTTAAAAACATTATTACTTAATTAAATTATAATTCCTTCCCACTCTATTCCCCTATAAACCCACTACCCACAACAGAACACATGTATCTATTTATGAATTAATTAAAATTATTTACCAATCAATTAAAATTAATTACCAATTAATTAAAAATAATTACCTATTAATTAAAATTTATTTATAATTCCTACTAATTAATAATTAATTAAAGATAATTAAATAACTTCCCACCCTATTCCCCTATAAACCCACAACACGCTACAGAACATATATATCAATTAATCAATTTATTAAAATGAAATACCAATTAATTAAATTTATTTACCAATTATTTAAAATTATTTAATAATAACTACTAATTAATTTTTAATTTAACATAATTAAATTACTTCCCACCCTATTCCCCCATAAACCCACAACCCGCTACAGAACATATTTATCAATTAATCAATAATTAAAATGAATTACCAATTAATTAAATGTAATTACCAATTATTTATAATTAATTAATATTAACTACTAATCATTAATTAATTTAACCTATTTATATTACTTCCCACCCTATTTCCCTATAAACCCATTACCCGCTACAGAACATATTTATCAATTAATCAATTAATTAAAATAATTTTCCAATTAATTAAACATAATTACCAATTCATTACAATTTATTAATAAATCCTACTAATTAATAATCAATTTAACATAATTAAATTACTTTCCACCCTATTCCCCTATAAACCCACAACCCGCTCCGGTACTAAAACATATAATTTGCTTATAAATACATTTATTAACTCCATGGCTGCTAAGGCAATTCCCCTCCTGTGCTGGGAAATTGTATTTTTCATTGTTTTATGACGAGCTGGGCTCGTCATCAGTGTATGAGGAGGCTACACCATGACGAGCCCAGCTCGTCATGAGTGTGGAAGGGGTTAATATATAAAATTAATACACATATAATATTAATTATTTTAAATACTTAAGTAAAACATATAACACATACATATTAAAAAACACAAAAAAAATACAAATATCGATATTAGTGTCATCGAAATTAGTAACATCGATATATATGCTATTGATATTACTAACTTCGATATTACTTACATCGATATAAAGAATTTCGATATTACTTACCTTAGGGTCGATATTCTGTCAAACGATATTCTTGACATCGATATTCTGCACCTTCGAAATTTCTAACACAATATTTTGGTAGGTCGATATTTAATACTCGGGAGTTTGTAGCAATCAAGAATGAGGTTGTAAATGCACCTTGGGATTGGATTTACTATATCAGTGGATGCCAGTGGTTCTATCACAAAAGAAGGATGAGTGGGTGGTTGCACATGCATCTCGCACCCTGACACAAGTCGACAGAAATTATTCAGTGATAGAGAAAGAATTAATCGCTCCAACTTGGGCTGTAGAGTGTTTCAGGGTGTATGTTCGGGGAAGGAAATTCAAAATCTGTGCAGACCATAACTCTTTAGTGAATATTTCAAAACCAAGAAGTGGGAAAAATATAACAACACAGTTAGCACGATTGGCTTCAAAGTTGCAAATGTATTATTATGATATTGTATGTGTTCCAAGCAAAAATAATTGTGTTGCTGATAGGTTATCACAGTTACCAGTGTAATTGTGCACAGCACAGGCAATGGATGAGAGTGGACATGATGTGGCATACACATATGAAGACGTGATGTGTCATAGGAATAGGGATGTGGCGAATGTGTTAGAGGTGAAAGGGATAGAAGAAATGGAAAAAGATGTGGCGCTGCTGGGTGTAGAAAAATCATTGTAAATGTATGGCCTTTGCAATGGCAATTGTAAGCTGAACATAACCCATTTTGGAAGGAAAAGGAGGAATTATCCTTTTGTAAATGTATAGTCCTAAAAGGAGGTAGATTTGTACCTCCTATTAGGATTCGCAAGAACATCATCAAGTTAGGACATGAAGGCAATTGGGGGGTGTCAAACATGAGGCGGAAAGTTTAGGAACAAAATTAGGTGGGCAGGTTTGTACGGTATGGTGGATAGTTGGGTGAGGGAATATAATGCATGCATGTCAAGTGACAAAGTGATTAACCCAATCATGGTCCCTTTGCAAACTGTAGATTCATCTGATGGGCCATGGTGGAAAGTACCAATTGATATTATGGGGCCACTTGCCACGTTACAATCCAAAGAGGCATATGCCATTTTTCTCATTGTGCATTACTCTAAGTGGGCGGCAGTTCATATGGTTGGTATTGTGACCACTGAGGTGGGTATTGATTTTTTGGAAGATGTTTTTTCCAGGAAAGGTGTACCAGAGTTGTTGGTGTCTGATAATGGGGTGGTGCTTAAATCAAGTAAGATGCAGTCGTTTTTTGGGAAAATGAAATCATGTAAGGGCGTCGTTGTATTATCCTGAAAGTAATGGCCAGGTTGAGCGGTTCAATGGAATTGTCAAAGAGGCAATACAATTGGTACTTAAGTCTAGGTTATAATGGATGAAAGCTCTTCAAAGTATGTTGTTATCGTACACGATTACATGTCATTGAGTAACAGGTAAAATGCTGTTTGAGGTGTTAAGAGGAAGGAAACCTTCTTCAAAATTTGTACGTTGGTTGTTGAGGATTAAGAAGGAAGAGAAAGGGAAGTCAGAGGCTGAGCTTCTGATGAAGAGGAATGTGGAACGGAGTCAAACTCAGGTCATTAACAGAATCAACATTATTAATATTATTATTTGAAGCTTGTAAAGCGCACAGCTACCCCCAGCGGGCGTTTCCCGGCTCTAAGACAGGCGGCAGGTGTGGGTACTCATAGAGGGCGAAGAGTTGGAAAATAGCCAGGTCTTCAAGTGGCATCGGAAAATAGATTCAGATTCAGCCATCTGCCAGGACATTGGCAGGCTGTTCTAGGCTTTGAACAAAAAATCAATAGGAGGGAGGTAGAGTGCTGATCCATTCAGTCTCCTTTGTTTAACAGTAAATCATGGGGGAAGGATCACTTGTCCTGCATAACCAGGGTATGCAGGTGGGTACGTGGTGTCTCACAAATTAAAAGACCCTCATACACTTGTATTTTGGATGATCGTAGCGGTATATGTTGTCTCCCCGCTTTTATACATGTGTGTGCATAATCCTTGGGTCAGTGTTTATGCAACCTCCGCCTGGAGGATTTACCCTTGGTTAAAAACAGTAGTGATCGTGGATAGAGAGGTGCTAGGGAAGTGAATTAAAATACCTGGACAGCCAGATGCAGGACTTTATTGGGTCTGGATTCGGGTAGCCCAAGTGAGTTAGGGTAATTGAATGTTGTGCAGCTTTGGAATGATTAGGAATTCAAGCGCACTGCATGATGTGTATTATAAAATGGTCGACATGTTTCAGCCTAGTTGCCTGTATAGGTCGGCAAGATTCCCGAGGGAGAAAAGGGAGAATTATGAGAATCATGTGCAATTTACCGAAACACACTGAGGAAACCTGGTTCAATTGAGATTTACAGGATAACTCGCGTTGAACCGGAATCCAAGATTCCTGGCTGAGTTCACAGGTTGCGGAGGGGGGTTCAACTCCAATGGCTCCAATGGCTTTTGATGAAAAACAGCACCTCAGTGTTATGAGAGTTCAGCCTAAGCGTGTTTGATGCCAACCAGGTGGAGATGTTGCACACGGAGTGTCTAAAATTAGAGGAGGCTGCTTCAGAGTGATCCTTAAATGAGAACACCAATTGTGTGTTGTCAGCATTGGAAATTACTCTGACACCACAAGATTCTTCCACTGAGGCCAGAGGAGAGAGATATACATTAGAAAATAGCGGGCCCAGTGTGGAGCCCCAAGGGACTCCACAGTTCAGTGGTTTCTCCTCTGACACAAATGGCTGAACGGAGACCTGTTGAGTGCGGCGATCTTGAAAGGATCTGATCCAGGATAGAGGGGTACCCTGAATCCCGAGAATGTATAGTCTCTCAAGCAAAATATCATGAGAGACCGTTTCGAATGCCGCAGACAGGTCGAGAAGCACCAGCATCGCTGCTTCACCTGTGTCCAAACATTCACAAATGGTTTCAGAAACCTCCAGCAGCGCAGTCTCTGTGCTATCTCCGGATCTAAACCCGGATTGTGAGTCGTGTAAATGATGGCACGTCTCAAGATAGCTCGATAATTGCTCTTGAACTACTTTTGCCAGGACTTTGGCTGGTTTAGGTAGCAGGGAAATGGGGCGGTAATTTTTAAAAACAGAAGGATCTGCATCCGGTTTTTTCAAAATAGATATTAGCATGGCCTGTTTCCAGGTCAAATGGAAAAGGGGAAAGCCCCAGGGAAAAAATTACTGGCGGAGTTCATTTTCTTGAAAAAATACTCTCACATTACTGAGCGCTTAAGTTTACGGCTCTGTAAAATGATTTAGCCTCTGTTTCATAGGATAGTCTCCAATTCTGTTCGAGTTTGTTGCACTGACTTTTTTCAGCGCGCAGAGCGGGGGTAAACCAGCTGGCAGATTTTTTTTCTCTTTCTAGAGGAGACAATAGGTTGCTCTGGGGCGACCGTATAAAGGGCAGAGGCGAGCCAATAATTAAAGTTAGATACATCTAGTTCCAAATTCCCCCCCAACTGCAGATGGGTGCGAGAAAGGGCGGAGCCAAAGTATTACAAGTGATTTTAAACCATTTCCTACTGTGATCCTGGGCCAAAGAGGAATTAGTTGATTGAGACAGAGTAGACACACTAAACAGGATTCAAAAAATGGTCTGACCATGTAAGAGGTATAGGCGGAGCGCGGCGAGATTAGGGTAAACAGTAAATCAGGAGTGTGGCCGGCCTGATGGGTAGGGCCTCTAACCCGCTGGGTTAGATCAAGGCCTTCCAGGGTTTCTAGATGCTGTCCAGCTTTAGTGCACTGAGTATCATCCACATGTAAGTTAAAATCACTAAGGATTATAATATGTGTATGTTTAAGCGACAGATCAGCCGCAATATTATAAAAATCTGTAAAATGTTGAGGCGGGAGGTAGGGAGTTTGTAAATAAGAATTCCAGCCATAGCTATATTCGACACAGCAGAGATGCTGAAATACATTGCTTCCAAGGGGCTGATGCTAGGGATTTTCCCAGCCTCACTGCAATCCCACCACCCACTTTGTTGTTAGGCCTATTTATTCCCACAAAACGATATTCAGGGGGGATGCCAAGATTGAGGTCGGGATTAGAAAAATGTCATCCGAATGGCGGGGTAGCGATCTAAAATTAAGTAAACAGGCTTCAATGGGGGTGAAGACCAATTTGCCCCTTTGCGGGTCCAAAGCCCATTGGGTGTAGTCTGGGAGGGGCTGCGGGATCTAACTTAAAAGTGAATAAATAAGCGGCTCAATTAAATTGAGACTGGGCCCAGAAAACTCACATAAGATCAGAGCACCACAGCACTTATCTCGCACTTCAAGCACTTGCGACCTAGACCAAAGGATTTGGGTACCGGAGGGGCACCCAGCAGCATTGCTGGCACTGGCCGCGGAACAGGCGCTGAAGGGCTTGCTTTTGGAGCGCCTTAAGTGTGCCAGTGGTGTGCCCGCTGCGCACGTCTACTACACGCGTCCGCTGCACGACGGAAATGCTAGGTTTAAGTAGTAAGCGGGTGCTAGTGCGCTAACCCGCTTGTTCCACCCCCAGAAGCAGCCGGGAGTAGAGAAGCCAGCAGACCTCTATACTCTCCACTACAAACGGGCACGCCCGCCATGGACCGGAGTAAGAGGAAAAGAGGCAAAGAGATTTAAAAGCAGTTAAAAACACAAATATAAGTTTCAATTTCAAAATTAAAATGCAAATAGCACGAGTGCCTTCATCTACGAGCGTCGGGTAATAATAAGATGTCGAATATTTTGGTACGTCAGTATGTGTGAGTGAGGAAACCAGGCCTATTGGAAAAGGGGCACCTCGTTGGTCTGATCCAGAGAGAATCGTAAAGGTGTTGGTAGGTGCAGTGAAACTTGAAGATGGGAGAGTACGGAATTTATGCCATGTGAGTGAGTGCAAGGAGGTTAGAGGACATAATGGTCAGGAGTGTGGGATGCATGACACTGTTAGTGGATACTTGATGGGTGATGAGGTGTGTTTAAAGGTTGAAGCAAACTCTAGGGTGAGTGAGATGTGAGAGTACATCGAAGTGCGAGAGAGAAGAAATTGCCTGTTCATATTACGGAGTTTGTGATGGAATAATATTATATTTTAGTTATTTACAGTGTGCATATTTATTTCCTGGTAGTTGGAGTTCTAAGGGGGGAAAGGGCATGTGTCATTTATCTCTTGTTGTTTTGTTGTGTTTGTTATTTGTATTGAGGGGAAGGTGTATGGGACATTGGAGTGTTGTGAGTGGAAGGTTGGTGAGGGACATGATTGGGTGTTAGAATAGGAACATTGGGGTCAGTTGGCCAGGAGTATCTGTTGTGCTGGGGCTTGCTGGCATGGCTCTCTATGTACGAGGAACCAGGAACCCATGAATAAACTCTTTGTAGTTAATATTACCTATCTGAGGTGGAGTCGTTCTTAACCTGCAGTGCACCGTTTATTATCACCACAGTATGACACGAGCCTGCACACACCGCACTGTTGGATGTGTTCAGGAAACTGTTAATAGTGTGTTTAATGTGCACCCGCGCATAAGCCCGCAGCACTGCATTGCTCAAGGTGAGTGCGCGGTGGAAGAGGAGACGCAGACACGCTGTAAACAACACATTATTCCATTAGTAAATGCACAGGTAACCAGCAAACACTGCAGAGCACATACCTTCTCCTTGGTGCCAGGAGATGCATGGACAGAATGTACAGGTATGGGTGTATCACTCACAGGGCCTGCCTGAAATTTATCAGGCAGCACTAAGCCACTTTTTTTGGCTTAATGCTACCTGACAAATATCAGTCCCTTTAACGCAGTGTCCTGCGTTAAAGGGGCGTGCAATGGGTGTTGCTGGGGGCGCTCCCAGCAACACCCATGGCTTTTGACATTGCCCCGATTTACAAAAAATTGTAACTCTGAGGCTGTGCCAAAAGCCTACGCCTCCCCAGGGGAAGCGTAAGGGAGGCGCAACGGGGAGAAATATCTTTATTTCTCCTCGTTTTTCCTTTTTCTATGTGTGCTGCATTCCGCAGCACATAGAAAGAGGAAAAGCCTCTTGAGATTATTTTTGTCCAGAGAGGTTTCCCCTCCCATACAAAAATAATCATCCCCGCAAAGCAGACACCCTTGCACCATTGTGCAAAGGTGCCTGCGTTGGCGCTCGTCAGCCCACGGTGCGTCGGCGCACTGGAAAAGGACAGGAATGTGCCGTATCTTATACATACGGCGCATTCCTGCCCTTTTCTTTTGCCGTAGGGAAGCGCAGTTGGAAGGCCTGCTGGGCTTCCCTACGGCAAAACCTCATAAATGAGGCCTGCAGTGTTTTTACAGTGTTTACTTACACGCATCAATACATCTATGGGAGACTTAAGACTTGAATGATGGATTCGGATATATGGTGGTATAATAGTAAATATGCCTGTGCTAGGGCGTCAGGGTATAATCCCCTAGTTGCACTTGCTATGCTATACCATCAAACGTGCTTTTTAGGATAGTGTGTGGCCATGAATGATCAGACCAATGAGATCTTCTTCTGGGCAGCTGTAGTGCCCCCTGCCCTTTGTGACTGAGAAGTGCTGTCTGTCTCTGACTATTGCCCTTCCATTTCTGCTGCTTTGCAGCAGTTTTAAGATCTTCTTAGAGCTTCTTGTTGCTCAAATGGGTGTAACTTCTGATAATTATACGATTCCCTCATCTTCATTGCTTGATTTTGCTTTTGAGTAAGTGTCACCCATAGCCGTTGAAATGTCACTCATAACTACACTGAATTTTTTAAAATTTTGCTCATAGCGATCTTAGCAGGTAGGCTTCATTTGTGCGCGGGTGAAGGCCGTTGATTTCTGGGTTTAATGTGCTGCTGCGACAACTTAAAATAAACCTGCTGCCTGGAGGTGTCTGACTCTGGTCAATCAGCCCGTGCAAGGTCACAGTGGGGCGGGCGCGTTGCCGGGAATGAACAACAGGCAAGGTGCTGCCTTCAGGATCCATGTCTGGAATATTTACACACAGAGACACCTTCCCTCTGATTGATTGATTAATCGATTTATTGATTCTCCACAGGGCACCGGAGTGTCTTTCTTAGGAGGCACTGTAGTGTGTAAACATTACAACAAGTGAGAAAGCATGCTCTACTAGCACAGCGCATGCCAGTGCGATCGCTCAGGGCTGCGCAGCTGAGTTCCTCGAGCACGGCTCCTGCAGTGTTCCCGAGCGCTATAATTGCGTGACTAATGCATTTTAGTCTATTGATGCGCACACCAGCAGTAAAATGTGTTCGTCTCACTCCTGATGCGTGGTACTGGGCAGGGTTAGATGCATTTCCCCATTGCCTTACATTGAAGAAGCTGCCATGTCAGGCGGAGACAGCCTTTTTGGCTTCAAAAGTCGGGACTGTCGTGTATGAATCAGGTCTGTTGGCACGTATGCACACAGGTATATTGTGGAAGTACCCTAACCCCACGGAGCCTTTGGTCATTGTTAGACCTGGCACCTTGGCGTGAGTTTCCCTTCCACTTTTTGCTGATGTGCCTCCGATGTTTTGCTGGTTTTCCGATACTCAGGGCACTGCGCCACGGCCAACCCGTGCCGCAGTGCAAGTGCTCCCTACTGTAAATTGTACATGTGATTGGTATCCATGATTGGTTCATTGGATTTACTGTTAGTCCCTAGTAAAGTGCACTAGGAGTGCCAGGGCTTGTAGATGCCAATACTGCTAGTGGGCCTACAGCGCTGGTTGCACCACCCACCGAAGCAGCCGTAAGATGTGTCTAGGGTCCGCCACCACAGACCCCGCGTGCAGTCGCGTACTGTCACGCTGGCTGGGCAAGTGCACCCACTTGCCAGCCCCTGAACCTTCCCTTGACTGCATATTAGTCACCCCTATGGCAGGCCTACGGGCAGGGTGCATTGTAGGTGTAAGGTAGGACAAGCCCTGATGTGTGTGGCATGTCCTAGTAGTGAATTACAACTAAATTCGTATTTCACTATTGAAGGCTACCTGCTTCCGTTAGGCCAGAATGGGCTGCTGGAATTATTACACCCTATAATCCCAACAGGCCCAGGGAGCATGGTAGAGAGTTGTGTTTAGTATGCCTGAACTCAGGATGATAAAATATTTCTTTTAGTGAAGTTTATTTTAATATCCTGTGTTTGCAAATGCTACTTTTAGAAAGTTAGCATTTGCTTGCCTAACCATTTCAGCCCGCCTCTGCTGGTATGTGTATCTGACTGTCTGGGATGTGTGAGTGACAGGGCTGGGGGATGACAGGTGGTGAATGCGCAGATTACACCTTAGTGGGAGGTAGGAGTGGCTCTTGACTCTGAATCTTGCTGTGCTCTGCCACCACAATGCTAGCTCCACCCTCCTGGGGAGCGACTGATGACTCAGCCGACGCCTGGCCCAGGAAGGGCGAAGCCTCATCAACAAGGTACTTCTGGCTGCCCCTGTCCACACAATGCTGGCTCCACCTCCTGTGGGGCGTCTGATGCGCCTGCCCCTCGAACTGAAAGCAGAAGCCGGATTACACCCACCAGAGTACTCAAGGACTGAAAGTGGCTATGCAAAGGCCCCCCTGGCCTGCGAGAACAAAAGAAATACAGTATAAAAGTAGGAGCCCTGCTCCTTGTAAATTAGATCCTGTTTGTGCTACAGAAGGAACTCTGCCCGACGAGAAGGACCGGGAAGGACAAGGAAGAGTGCTGACTCTTGCCTGTGTCTGGTGCCTTGCTGCCGAAGGAGAGGAAAAAGGAAAGACTACAAGAAGACTTTTGCTTTGAGAAACTTTGTGCCAAACTCTGCTGAACGATCTCCAAGGGCTTGCTGTGAACTTGCCCCCTGACCAGCGCCCCAGGACCAGTGGGCGCTACATCCTGAAGAAAGCGACTGTGTGTGCTGCTTATCGCTGCAGTACTGACGGAGGAGTCTCCTCCAAGGCAACGACATCCCCCCGAGCACCGTGACCGGGGCCCAAAGCAACAGCAAGAGCAACGTGAGGCCCAGCCGCCGCTGGCCCGAGCACCGTGACTGCCTCTGCACCGGGAGCCCCGAGAGCAACGTGAAGGAGGACCCGTCCGGTCCAAGCTCCCGAATTGACTGCGCTTCGAGCCGTCAATCCAATTGCAAAGACGGACAGTCGCCCTGTGAGAATCCCCTCTGGTCGGTATCCTGCCCGACAGCTCAGCAGTGAGCGCACAGCTGCAACCGGCACTTGGCTGGGTACGTCCTGCACTTGAGGACCGTACTGCCACTTGCTGCCACCACACAGCCGCCGCCTCCAGGGTCGGAGCGAACGACGAGGAAAGGACCCTGCCGCCACAGAGCACCGCCGCCCCGGATGACCCGTGACTTGCCCGGCTGAGAGCCGCAACGAACAGCGACCCCGGAAAAGCAACGCGACGTGGGACAGCTCCCCTGGAAGCCGCCCGCTCCACAAGAATTTGAAAGGTTCTGTGTTGTATCCTCCCGGTGCGAGCGTCCTGCAACTCGAGCTCGCACCGCGCCCTCTGCTCCCGACGCGAGCCGCCTCTGAAACAGAGGCTCGCACTGCTCCTGGCCCTCGAGGCCCACGCAGAGAGCGCATTGAGGCGCTACGAGACACTGAACCTTGTCGAACCTGGGCAGAAGGCCCAGAAGATCGCTTATTGCTGAAAGAGAACTGTGGCAACCTGAACTTAAGTAACCTGGAACCGCTATTGAAAGTTTGACAACTGTATTTACAAGCCTGCTTGAAATTTATATAAAGATACATATATTTTTACAAATACAGTTTGGTGTCATTGTGTGGTGGGTTGGTTGTGACGGTGTAATATTGCAAATGTTTAACCCTATGTGCCCCAGAGATTAGCCTAAGACTGCTTAAGCCACACTACCTAGAGGGTAAGCAGAGGTTGTCTTGAAGGTAGCCCTCAGCCATGACGAGGAAGAGAGAGTCCCTGCTTGTCACTAGTGTTGCACTGCGCCAACTAGAGACTCCCCCTTCCTACATTGGACGCAGCGGTGAGGATTTTCGAATTTACATTTGCAGTGTTTATACCTTAACTTCTGACCATTGCACAGTGATTTCAGTCCAGTTACTTGGCCACAGGTTTTGTTGCAATTTTGCCGAGAAAAGATCCCTACCGAAAGAACCATGCCGGGCACGAAGAGCCTGGATGGAGTGGAGTCCACGACCTCTGAGATGTTGGAGGTGGAGTGGGACACCGCAAAGCTGGACAAATACTCAAAGAATGAGCTGAAGTTTTTCTGCAAGAAACTCAAGGTTCCGCACGCTGGTTGCAAGAACAAGCCAGAACTCTACAAGGCCCTGAAAGCCTGGATAGAGTCCAGAAAGGCCCCGGAGGATCAAGATGCCCTCGCGGAGCAAGATGCAACTGAGGAGCAGAATGCACCTGGGGATCTGGTGGATCTCGAGAGGCAAGACAGCGTGCACAGCTTTGGTAAAGGCCTGTCGCCAGAGGAGCTGGCGGACAGGAAGGAAACGAGGGATCATGAAAGAAAGCTGGCAGAATTAAAAATCCAACTGGAGCTTGAAACCAAAAGAATGGCGCTGGAAGAGCGAAAGCACCAAATGGATTACGAATTGAAAATGAGGGAGATGAGTCTGAAGGAGAGAAACTTGGATCATCCTCCCTCTGGTGGCAGCATAACGCCGGTGCAGGTAGAGTCAAGAGTGCACATCCCTAAAGACGTAGTTAAAGAGTTCTTTAAGGGGGATGACATAGGACAGTGGTTTAGGGCATACGAGGTAGCCATGTCCTCCCACCGGGTCCCTGACAAGGATTGGGGAGCGGGGTTGTGGGGAAGGTTCCTTAGCGAAGGGCGAGATACCCTGCTAGATTTGCCCGTTGAAAACCAGAGGTCCTATTCCCACATGAAAGAAGCTTTAATGAACAGGTACGGGCTTACCCCTGAAATGTATAGACAGAAGTTTAGGGGATGTACTAAGCGGCCTGGAAATACGTATGTGGAGTATGTGACTTACTTTTGCAGAGCACTGGATGGTTGGGTGAAGGGTAGCAAAGTGAATGATTTTCAAGGTCTCTTTGATTTAATTGCATGGGAGCACTTGTCTGATCACTGTTTTCCTGAGTTACGCCAACACCTGATCGATAGCAAGCTGTCCAACCCGAAGAAGCTTGCTGAGGCTCAGCACCAGGGTCCACAAGGGTCCAGTGGGAGACTCCGCCAAGAGTGGGCAGGGTCCCCAGCAGAAGAGTGGGGGGGACAAGGGAAAACAGAAAGGGTTCCAAAAAGGCCCCCAAAGTAATCCCCAAGGGGACCAGCAGAAAGGTTCTCAGCCTCCCCCACCCCCGAAGCAGAATGGGGCCCCGACAGGTAAACCTGTTCCGAAGGGGCCCTTCAATTGTTTCAAATGTGGCGAGCCTGGGCACATATCCAGTGACCCCAAGTGTCGCCTGTTTGGAAAACCCGCACCCACTGGTGCTCCGCCCCGTCAAGTGACTAGTGTTCACTTAGGAGAAGAAGTGATGGTCCCGGGGGGTGGAGATCCCGTTCACATGACCCTAGTCTCACTAGGAGACAGTGAGATGATCCCTACAAACTACCTGCCCTCTAACACTAAGAAATATGGGCAGGTAGTGATCATCAATTGTAAGGAAGCTGAGGCTCTTAGAGATACAGGAGCTAGTGTGACTGCAGTTAGGCAGCACCTGGTGTATCAAGAGCAGGTTGTACCCCATGCCTACTGTAGGGTTATCAATGCTGATAATTCAGAGAGTCAGTGTCCGATGGCTCAAGTTCCCTTCAAGTGGGGGGGTCTCTGGTACTCTGCAGGTCTGTGTAAGGAAAACCATGCCTGTTGACTGTTTGCTAGGGAATGACTTGGAGCACTCCCCTTGGGAAAAGGTGGAGAAGACGACTCACCTGCGGATGGTGGGTCTGCCTGACTGGGCGTGCGTGACCACCTGGTCAATGGCAGCCAGTAGGGGTGATCAAGAGGTCCTGGGGCCTGAAGGAGAGGCCCAGGAACCGGCCTTAGGGAGAAGGCGCAGGGGGCGCGGGAAACCGGCCCATGAAGTTCCCACGGTCCAGGAGGAAGCAGACCTTGAGGGGGATGCCCTGGAGCCTACAGGGGAACAGATTGCCGAGCTGGGGGACCTGCCTGAGCTGACCCATTGGCAGCAAGAAGGAGGACCCTCCAGGGAGGAATTCTGCAGGGAGCAGAAAGAATGCCCTTCTCTCGTGGGTATGCGGCAGCAGGCTGCAGACCAGGCCAATGGTGTTCAGGCCAAAACACATTATGTGTACTGGGAGAACGACCTCCTGTATTCAGAGCCTAAGGCTGCTGAACCTGGGTCAGCCCGTGTGCTGGTGGTACCCCAGAAGTTCAGAGCCTTCCTACTGGGTCTGGCTCATGATGTGCCTTTAGCAGGACATTTGGGGATGGACAAGACCTATGACAGGCTTTTCACCCACTTTTACTGGCCCCAAATGCACAAGAGCTCAGATGCTCATTGTAGGACCTGTCCGACTTGCCAGGCAAGTGGGAAGAGCGGAGGGAAGAACAAGGCTCCCCTCCAACCCTTCCCTGTGGTCGGTACGCCATTCCAGTGAGTGGGTATTGACATTGTTGGGCCTCTGGACCCCAAGACAGCCATGGGCAACAGGTTTATCCTGGTCTTGGGGGACCATGCCACCCGGTACCCTCTGAGGACAGTGACGGCCCCCGTGGTGGGACGTGCACTGATGGGAATTTTCTCACGAGTAGGATTCCCTCTAGAGGTGGTGAGCGACAGGGGGACCAACTTCATATCCAAGTATATGAAGTCCCTTTGGCAAGAGTGTGGTGTAACGTACAAGTTCACCAAGCCTTACCATCCCCAAGGTAACGGGTTGGTTGAGAGATTCAACCGAACCCTGAAAGGCATGATCATGGGCCTAGAAGGTCCAATGAGGCGTAAGTGGGACGTCCTCTTACCATGCCTGCTCTTTGCATATCGCGAGGTACCACAGAAGTCCCTAGGGTTAAGCCCCTTTGAACTGCTGTACGGTCACCCCGTGAGAGGACCACTGAGTTTGGTAAAGGAAGGCTGGGAGCAATCTCCCAGGAAACCTCCCCAGAATGTATATAGCTACATGCTGGCCTTCAGAAACCAAACCAGGCGCTTCAGACAACTTGCCGAGGCAAATCTGGAAGCAAGCCAGGAGGAGATGAAGCAGTGGTACGACCAGAATGCCACTCTGGTCGAGCTTCAGCCTGGACAAGAGGTGTATGTCCTGGCCCCAGTGGAGCCCTGTGCCCTTCAGGATAAGTGGACAGGTCCATTTGAGGTTGTGGAGCGCAAGAGCCCCGTGACATACTTGGTGGACATGAAGACGCCCAGGAACCCTTTGAGGGTCCTACATGTCAACCGCCTCAAGCCCCACTTAAGAAGGTCCGAAGTGGGCATGTTGTTGGCAACTGATGATGGAACGGAGGAGGAGTCGGAGCCTCTTCCCGACCTCTTAGTGGCCTGTGAGAAGGACGGGTCAGTGGATGGAGTTAACCTCTCACCCACCCTGACCCCCGAACAACAGGAAGACTGCCGCCAGTTGCTGGGGCAGTTTCCAGATCTGTTCTCCCTGGTTCCGAGTGTCACAGATTGGTGCGTCCATGATGTGGACACAGGAGACAGCTTACCTGTGAAGCATAAGGCTTACAGAGTGACTGACAGGGTCCGGGCCTGCATCAAGGAGGAGGTCTCCAAGATGCTTGCCCTTGGGGTGGTTGAGTCTTCCAGCAGTCCTTGGTCCAGCCCCGTGGTCTTGGTCCCGAAGGCTGCTGCGCCGGGAGCCACACCGAACTCCGGTTCTGTGTGGACTACAGAGGACTCAATTCAGTCACGAAGACTGACGCGCACCCCATCCCCAGAGCTGATGAGCTCATTGATCGGCTAGGGGCTGCCCGGTTCCTCAGCACGTTTGATTTAACGTCTGGGTACTGGCAGATCGCCTTGACCGATGGGGCAAAGGAGAGGTCGGCATTCTCTACACCAGATGGGCATTTCCAGTTCCGGGTTATGCCATTTGGGATGAAGAATGCCCCTGCCACCTTTCAGAGATTGGTCAACCAGGTGTTGGCTGGGCTGGACGAGTTCAGTGCTGCCTACCTGGATGACATCGCAGTGTTCAGTGGCACCTGGCCAGAACACCTGCGACACCTCTGGGAAGTGTTGATGGCCCTGCGCAGAGCAGGCCTCACAATCAAGGCAAGCAAGTGCCAGATTGGGCAGGGTTCAGTGGTGTACTTGGGACACCAAGTGGGGAGTGGCAAGGTGGCACCCTTGCAACCCAAAATTGAGACCATCCTGGCTTGGGAACCCCCCAAGACCCAGACTGCAGTAAGAGCCTTCCTGGGGCTCACTGGGTATTACAGGAGGTTTGTCAAGGGCTATGGCACGATTGTGACCCCCTTGACAGAGCTGACTTTGAAGAAGCAGCCCAGGAATGTGATTTGGACTGACACCTGTCAGAAGGCTTTTGACACCCTGAAGACTGCCATGTGCACGGCGCCCGTGCTCCTGGCTCCTGATTTCTCCAAGGAATTCATAGTGCAAACAGACGCTTCAGAGCATGGTGTAGGGGCTGTTCTTTCACAGATGACTGAGGAGGGCTTTGACCAACCCGTAGCCTTCATAAGTAGGAGGTTACTTCCACGGGAAAGTAGGTGGAGTGCAATAGAGCGTGAAGCATTTGCTGTGGTCTGGGCGCTGAAGAAGCTAAGACCCTACTTGTTTGGGTCTCACTTCCGAGTTCAGACGGACCACAGGCCCCTCAGATGGTTGATGCAAATGAGGGGTGAGAACCCGAAACTGTTGAGGTGGTCCATTTCTCTACAGAGTATGGACTTTACGGTGGAACACCGCCCTGGCACCGATCACGCCAACGCTGACGGTCTGTCCAGATTTTTCCGCCTTAGTGATGAGGAACTCCCTGGGGAAGGGTAGTTCCCCCCACATTTCAGCTGGAGGGGACACATGTTAGACCTGGCACCTTGGCGTGAGTTTCCCTTCCACTTTTTGCTGATGTGCCTCCGATGTTTTGCTGGTTTTCCGATACTCAGGGCACTGCGCCACGGCCGACCCGTGCCGCAGTGCAAGTGCTCCCTACTGTAAATTGTACATGTGATTGGTATCCATGATTGGTTCATTGGATTTACTGTTAGTCCCTAGTAAAGTGCACTAGGAGTGCCAGGGCTTGTAGATGCCAATACTGCTAGTGGGCCTGCAGCGCTGGTTGCGCCACCCACCGAAGCAGCCGTAAGATGTGTCTATGGTCCGCCACCGCAGACCCCGCGTGCAGTCGCGTAGTGTCACGCTGGCTGGGCAAGTGCACCCACTTGCCAGCCCCTGAACCTTTCCTTTGACTGCATATTAGTCACCCCTATGGCAGGCCTACGGGCAGGGTGCATTGTAGGTGTAAGGTAGGACAAGCCCTGATGTGGGTGGCATGTCCTAGTAGTGAATTACAACTAAATTCGTATTTCACTATTGAAGGCTACCTGCTTCCGTTAGGCCAGAATGGGCTGCTGGAATTATTACACCCTATAATCCCAACAGGCCCAGGGAGCATGGTAGAGAGTCATGTTTAGTATGTCTGAACTCAGGATGATAAAATATTTCTTTTAGTGAAGTTTATTTTAATATCCTGTATTTGCAAATGCTACTTTTAGAAAGTTAGCATTTGCTTGCCTAACCATTTCAGCCCGCCTCTGCTGGTATGTGTATCTGACTGTCTGGGATGTGTGAGTGACAGGGCTGGGGGATGACAGGTGGTGAATGCGCAGATTACACCTTAGTGGGAGGTAGGAGTGGCTCTTGACTCTGAATCTTGCTGTGCTCTGCCACCACAATGCTGGCTCCACCCTCCTGGGGAGCGACTGATGACTCAGCCGACGCCTGGCCCAGGAAGGGCGAAGCCTCATCAACAAGGTACTTCTGGCTGCCCCTGTCCACACAATGCTGGCTCCACCTCCTGTGGGGCGTCTGATGCGCCTGCCCCTCGCACTGAAAGCAGAAGCCGGATTACACCCACCAGAGTACTCAAGGACTGAAAGTGGCTATGCAAAGGCCCCCCTGGCCTGCGAGAACAAAAGAAATACAGTATAAAAGTAGGAGCCCTGCTCCTTGTAAATTAGATCCTGTTTGTGCTACAGAAGGAACTCTGCCCGACGAGAAGGACCGGGAAGGACAAGGAAGAGTGCTGACTCTTGCCTGTGTCTGGTGCCTTGCTGCCGAAGGAGAGGAAAAAGGAAAGACTACAAGAAGACTTTTGCTTTGAGAAACTTTGTGCCAAACTCTGCTGAACAATCTCCAAGGGCTTGCTGCGAACTTGCCCCCTGACCAGCGCCCCAGGACCAGTGGGCGCTACATCCTGAAGAAAGCGACTGTGTGTGCTGCTTATCGCTGCAGTACTGACGGAGGAGTCTCCTCCAAGGCAACGACATCCCCCCGAGCACCGTGACCGGGGCCCAAAGCAACAGCGAGAGCAACGTGAGGTCCAGCCGCCGCTGGCCCGAACACCGTGACCGCAACTGCACCGGGAGCCCGAGAGCAAAGTGAAGGAGGACCTGTCCGGTCCAAGCTCCCGAATTGACTGCGCTTCGAGCCGTCAATCCAATTGCAAAGACGGACAGTCGCCCTGTGAGAATCCCCTCTGGTCGGTATCCTGCCCGACAGCTCAGCTGTGAGCGCACAGCTGCAACCGGCACTTGGCTGGGTACGTCCTGCACTTGAGGACCGTACTGCCACTTGCCGCCACCACACAGCCGCCGCCTCCAGGGTCGGAGCGAACGACGAGGAAAGGACCCTGCCGCCACAGAGCACCGCCGCCCCGGATGACCCGTGACTTGCCCGGCTGAGAGCCGCAACGAACAGCGACCCCGGAAAAGCAACGCGACGTGGGACAGCTCCCCTGGAAGCCGCCCGCTCCACAAGAATTTGAAAGGTGCTGTGTTGTATCCTCCCGGTGCGAGCGTCCTGCAACTCGAGCTCGCACCGCGCCCTCTGCTCCCGACGCGAGCCGCCTCTGAAACCGAGGCTCGCACTGCTCCTGGCCCTCGAGGCCCATGCAGAGAGCGCATTGAGGCGCTACGAGACACTGAACCTTGTCGAACCTGGGCAGAAGGCCCAGAAGATCGCTTATTGCTGAAAGAGAACTGTGGCAACCTGAACTTAAGTAACCTGGAACCGCTATTGAAAGTTTGACAACTGTATTTACAAGCCTGCTTGAAATTTATATAAAGATACATATATTTTTACAAATACAGTTTGGTGTCATTGTGTGGTGGGTTGCTTGTGACGGTGTAATATTGCAAATGTTTAACCCTATGTGCCCCAGAGATTAGCCTAAGACTGCTTGTTGGACAGGCCACGTGAAGGGCTTGCTCCCTCCCCGCATGACAGGGCCCGAGCCCCGGCCCTCCAGGTGTTACCCACAGAAGCAACCCGCTCCCCGTCTCATACGGGACTCCTGCCCCCGGACATCTCTGCATCATGGGGCCGAATCACTACCGGCCCCCTCGCCCGGCCTGGCCGCCATCTTGGACACTGCACCACGAGGCCGCGTGGCCTCAGATCGACCCTAACCCTGGGCCTGGCCAGGCCCCGACATCCCGGCACCACCATCCACCCAGGAGGTGAACGGACCACTTGGCAGGTCAATGGGAGAAAGAAGTGTCGATGGCTCTCCCCCGCCAGGTGCCGATCGCCCCCAGCTCCCCCGGGCGCTGGCTCCACCCCCCTGCTGGGTGTCTGGACTCCCTCATCCCGGACCTCCCGACCTCCAAGTGCGAGGGTCCGGACATCAAAGGGCGCCAGACCTATAACTGGGGCAGCTCCAGAGCAGGAAGGCAGTTGTATCCTGGAGTCGAGAGACGCAGTGAAGAACTCATCCTTGACGGACTACTGGCGCTGCCGTAGCCCTGCCTTGCGAACTATTGTCTTGCCTGCTGGCGCTGCCGCCACCTTCTGAAACCTTCATCCTCGTCGGGACCTGCTGGCGCTGCCGCGGACCGTTGTAATCACCACCTTCACCGGGACCTGCTGGCGCCGCCGCGGACCGTCGCTACCTTCGATCACCTCGGGACCTGCTGGCTCCGCCGCGGCCCGACCATCTAGAACGCCGAGCTCGAGGATTGTGAGCTATCCATCTTATCATCGCTTCTACCAGATTGGTAACAAGACTGTCCCGCTACCCCCTTTTCCCATCCAAGAGACTAGAACCGAGGGGACCCCTGAGTCCAGACCTCCTTGTACCATTCTACCGTACTTAAAGATTGCTTATAAAGAACGTTAAACCTTATCTTTGTGTGGTGTACATCTGTGGGGGGGAAGTTACTCGTCTGTACGATCGCTGGAGACGGCTCTCCCCGGAGACCTCTCCCCTTGTCCTCGGCCGACCCTCCGGGTCCGTCCAACACTGCTTAAGCCACACTACCTAGAGGGTAAGCAGAGGTTGTCTTGAAGGTAGCCCTCAGCCCTGACGAGGAAGAGAGAGTCCCTGCTTGTCGCTAGTGTTGCACTGCGCCAACTAGAGACTCCCCCTTCCTACAGTCATTATTCATACATGCCAATAGACCCGATTCAGGCGGGAGACTACTGATTTTTCAAGCCAAAAATGCCTTTATTTTAGCATTTTCTACAACAGAAGTCAATGGGGGATCTTCATTCTTCCGATTTTCTATTTTAAATCTCCACCTCCCTGTCCTGAAATGTTGCCTGTATGATTATTACTGGGTTTTGAGACTCTTCACAGCCTGGATCCAGAGCACAAGTCCCCAAGGGGCTGCTGCAGGAGCCTTGCTGTCACTGAGGGGGCGCGACCAGCAACATACATTTGCATACCCAGAAGCCTCTGCGGCAAACACCCGATTCATCAGTACAGGCGACACGGGCATCAATTTAATATTATAAGGAGTATCTCTATCTGTGAACACAGAGGCATTCATGCGGGTGATTGCCACGTCACCGGTGTAAAGTCGCCCTACAAGTAAAAGGTTATATTTTTATTGTGTTTTCGTAGATAGGGCAAGACTTAATATCAACAATAGAATTCTCTCCGCAGTTTACGCGCACTCCGAGGGGCCGTGAGAAGCGGAAGAAGACATAAAATTTTTGTAGGGTTTCTGTACAAGAAACTCCGTGATTAGTTGGAAATTAGAATGTTGCCGGGGGCGGTTTGACCTCGCTGAAGAGACGAGCGCCTGCTGCTTCCCTCAGGAAGCCGCCATTGCAGCGCGTGCGTCACCGTGTGATGGGAGGCGTCACAGCATCTCGTGACGCAGAACGAAGCGCCGTGCGTAAGGACTGACGCGCGCCTGCGCGAATGAGCGGTAGTTGCAATGTTCCTTCCTGTCGCTAGAGGTCAGGAGGCTCCGGAGGAACATTCAGTGCGTCACTCCTAATCTGCATACCCACAATCCTGTGCGCGCCTCATAATGCTGCTTTACTTTCATATAAATGCAGGGCTCTTTATGGCATTGAAAACGATAAAGAGCGGACATTTAAGAACGAAGAGGCCAGAGTATCAGTCCACTAGAAGGAAACGTAGGGAAAATCCTGGTTATTGTATAGTGCCCAATGATAATGACTGAAGCATTGGCAAAGCCAATAAGGACCACTGTGTGATGTGCTTGGTCCGCCGGGGGGCGGAGAATGTCTATCACGGTTGAGATGTCTTCATTTGCACGTCAATGGCAGTTGATAGTGTCGTTCAAAGCATGGGGGCTTATGGGGTTTGGGGTGGTGATTAAAACCGGCTGATCGGCGAGATGACTTCACAGGGCAACAATGCACTTGGCTGAGATGCCTTCGTTAACGGTTTCGCAGACGATGCTCTCGAGCATACCGGTTGGCTATACATTGATTACATTGATTGGCACTGATTGGCATGGGGTAGTATGCCAGCTTTTGGCTGCGCATTAAAAAAAAAAATAGTGTAATGTGCCCATTGGTGATGGAATTGAAGCATTGGCAAAGTCAATAGTGACCAACTTAGCACCTTGGGTAATAAATGAAACTGATGTATCTCAGCCAGAAATGCCCTGAGAAGGAAGTGATAAAAAGTGCATCTGCCCTCCCTTTTGCTGGAAATGACGAGGCAGATTTACAATACCTGAAGCATCCCTGCAAATCAACAGAGAGCCGCCAGCAGCTCCGCCACCCATGATGCGCCACATTTACAATGCGGTGCACCATGGGGCCAAAACGGCACAGATGTGTCAAGCATCGGTGACGTAAAAGCGGCGCATTGCTGAGGTTGCGTCGAAGGGCGACACAGCTCCAGCAATGCTCTGGGGGGCCTATTCTTTCAATGCTGTGTCAAGCGCAGGGTTTTGACGCAGCATTGGCCTAAAAGTGAATGAGTGAAATCTTGTAGACTTTTAGGAGGCGTTCCTGCGCTGATGGCGCACGGCATTACAACGCATCTCCCAGATGCGTCACGTTGGTAATACCCTGCACCATGGCGCATCTTTTGCACCGCCGCTGCGTCACAAAAGTGACGCAACAGCGCGCAAAAGAGGCGCAAGGGGCTTGTAAATCTGCCCCCATGTATAAGAAACTGACTCTAGACATAAATTATACATTTCGTAACCTGACCGATCGATACCAAAGCGAGTGTTAATCTAGATAAAGTAATCTACGCCCGGCCTTTAAAGTGTCAAGGGCTGTTGATTTACAAAAAACTATTCAATATAAGGTTAAAGTATGCAACACCAGCTGGACAGGGTCTGGAAAGGAACAATGTGCAGCACAGAAAGAGCAGACATGTGTGTTGCTGCACACTGACATCCCTGCGTGCACGCACAAATAGCTAAAAACACGGGGCCTCATTTATGAGGCCGTGCGTCACTTTTATGCCGCCGGTGCGTCACTTTTTATGACGCACCAGCAGCGTAAAAAATGTGCCTTGTTGCACCATATTTACAAAGTGACGCATCTAGGTAGATGCGTCACTTTGTAAACCCCTGCGCTACATTATACCTACGCCAGGTATAATGTATGCATGGGGAGTTCTGACGCAAGAAAGGGTCATAGAAGTGACGCAGTGAAATGTATAACATTTCATTGCGCCACTTCTAGGACACAAATGCGTCAATTTCTTACGCCTGCCTCACACTCACTGACGCAGGCCCTTTCACATGGGGCTTACCCTATGTGAAAGGATGCATTGCTGGAGTTGCGTCACTTTTGTGACACACTTCAGCAATGCGTCACTTTTGCGCCACACAGATACGTCAGAAATACTGACATATATGTAACTCCTTGCGCCATGATGCGTCATACTGTAAATATAACGCATCATTGGTGTCGCAAGGAGGTCGCAGTGAAAAGTGACGCATCGCTGTTTTCACGCAGTGATGCGTCACTTTTTATAAATGAGGCCCACTGTACATTTGAAGGAACCATTTGCACAAAATGTATGTTATTGCGGTAGGTGGTTTGATTGGTGATGTAAATGATCTTGACAGTAGGGGAGATGTGGCCACCACTATGGCCTAGCAAACTTTTTCATTACTCGGTTCACCCACACTGAGGGGCATATTCACAAGGAGCTATCGCCGAGTTAACAACACTTTATCGCAGCCAAACTCATGATAATAAGGGAGGGGCATATTATCTATGTAGGAGCAGAATCCCTGCAACACCTCCTGCTGAAGTCTCAGGGACAATAGACTTCATCTCCATCTCCCCGCAGAGTTTCCTTGCTGGGATTTCTGTCTACAAAAGCCTGCGTGTCGCTGGGAGCTGGAAGCAGGAAGCACGACGCAACGATAAGAAGCGTGACGCCACTGCAGCTAAAGTCGTCACATCGCCGGAGAAGCGTGCCACCGCCACATCTCCCAGAAAGGGTGTCTTCGTCGAAGCTGCCTGCTGTCACATCACCGGAGAAGCGTGTCGCAGGGCCTGTCACAGCTTCAAAGTACAGAGGCATCGCAAGGCTGCCAGGGCGTGATCGCATCGTCATCGCATCGTCGCATCAAGGACGCCATCTTCTCGCATCGCACCGGGGGTATCGCATCACATTGAGGCGCCATCTTGTGCATCGCAACCAGGCTGCAGGAAAAGAATGTACGCATCACCTCCGTACCCTTGAGGATAACTACGCCTCCCCTACTCTGTGCAAGCATTGAGGCACGACGCATTATCTCCCCCAGATCACGGAACCGATGCATCTCCCACTCTGCGAGCCTTTTGTTTGTTGTGCATGACGCATCCAGGTACTTTGTTGAGAACTGTGTCGCATTTATCATCAACTTGAACTAAGCAACTGTTATCATCTTTAAGTCAACTTTAATTACAGTATTGTGGGTGTTTGTCATTTGTGGCCTTGTGTTAAGTCTATTTAAAAATACTTATTTTTATAAAACCTGTGTGGCGTCCATCTGTAGTGTTTACACTGTATTACAGTGTATATTCATAAATGCTTAACACACTGCCTCTGAGATAAGTCTGTCTGCTTGTGTCAAGCTACCAAGGGGGTGAGCAAGGGGTTATCTAGGAGTGTAATCCCCTTGTCCTGACTTAGAAGCAAGGGTCCCTATTTGGTCAAAGGTGTACACCATTGCCAACTAGAGACCCCCAGTTCTAACAGTATTAATCAACCTTTCGTCTTACTAATAATTGCACCTCACAACATTTTAGTATCTAGGGGAAGCTTTTCTATGTGCTTTTACTAACAGTAACCAGAGTGCATTAAAATGGCCGGCAAAAATGCGGGAACTCTTCTGCGCATGCGTCTGTCACACTCACGTGGTGTGACGTCTTTGGCTTTGGTGGGAAATCTTTGCAGCTGCGCACTAGTATTAACGATGGCCGATTCATGTTTTACATACGAAATCACCTGCTGCTGCTTTAATTAAATCATGTTCATTCTGCTTAACTATTAATGCTATAGTTATATTAAAGTAATGGGAATAGAGTAGAGATGAGTGGGATACAGTGCATTCATTTATTTCTTTGTTCTAAATTGTTTCTCTTTGACTTTGCTGTTAGCTCGTATTTGGATTGTAACGCCATATTGAAACCCACACGCGCAGGTGCCAGAATTCCGAGAGTCCTCAAGCAATGGCATTGAACCTATGCCAGTGACAGTCTTGCCTGCAATGCGCCTGGGAACCCGACCTCGTGAACTCTCCAGAGGAAGAGAAAATATAATTTGTTATATTTTGTATGTCATTTTGCTACAGTAATGCTGGGTGGAATAAAAACACGGGAAAGTAAAATATGAAAATAGTAAAATATGGGCGGGAACATTGATTTATATTTTGAATGAAAATTATTTCATACTGGTATGGCACTCTGTCAGAAGAATCGGGAAATTGCTGAGGGAGAAGAATTGATTGCCCAATCGGGGTCCAACTCATAGCCGCAGAGAAGGGTGTGACGCTGGCATGGACTTAGCTGGGGGTACCTGTCTTGACCTGCACCTGTCCTGTCCTGATCTTCACCTGCCTTGTTTGTTTCATCTGAACCTTGGGGAGTCCTGTATCTTGTCCCAGTCCATGGCCAGGGTTGGTCTTCACGCCATTCTAGGTAAATATAATCTGTGTGGGTATGTCCTTGTGCTATTTCCCTTTCTCACCCTTCCCGGGTATCAATATCTAATAGGAATCTCGCATTATTCCTACAGATCATCACTTTGATTATTATTTTCTTGCTTGAAAAGTCTTTAACTGAACTTTTGTGAACTCTTGCAAATAAGAATTTACATAGATAAAGAGTTCAAACTTTTCCCAAGTCGGTGGTTATTTTATGAAGGTAATGATATATGCTACTCATTATTGTAACACCCTATTCGATCCCTTAGGATTTTTAGCTGCAGGTGACAAGGATTGGTAAGTCAAAGGTAAAGGTCCTGAAGTGAATAAAATCCTGATAGGCAAGAGAGTAAAAAGTCAGGGTTACCTGTTCAAAGTGTGTATGTTTATGGGCCCAGGTGAGTATGGTAATTGAGCAGGTAACTCCGCACGCCATCAATGTCATTCACTTAAGGCATAAGGGTGCCATCAGGGACTGATATAGCAAAGTTATGAGGCGGATGAATTGGGTGCAAAATCCTAATAGCCTGAGGAGACCAAACAGGAAAGGCCATTCTAGTGAATCAAACGCATTTGTGGCGCCTAGGAGAGCTGTGCCCGCCGCTAATGTGGGCTCCACACATTGCATGACAGTGAACTGTGTTCTGAGGTTATGTGCTGTTGAACGGACTGGGACAAAGTCTGATTGGTCGGGGAGAATGATGTCTGGTAAAACGGGCCATATTTGATTGGCAATCAGTTTAGCTAGGATTTTGTTATCAATGTTAATCACTGACAACGGGCGATAAGAATCACATAAATGTGGTGATTTCCTGGTTTTCGGTATGGAAATGATCAATGCTTCTCTTAAGGAGGGTTAAACAACAGGGGGTGGTGATGGACAGAGTTTCTGAATTAGGCAGAATACTCTCACCCAGTCAAGAGATCAGGGCTTGATCCAACACCGTTTTTTAGCTCACTGCACCATCCCAGCTCAGAACCTGGCTATATGCAAATTAGTCTGTCCCTGGCCCAGTGCATCATGGGAACAGGGCAGACCAAACTACCAAGCCAATTCTTTCACTGGGAAGGAAACAAGCTTCCGGGGACCGGTTTCTTAAGGAGGGTGGTAGCATTTGGGCCTCTACATAACAACCATATGGGGGACAAGCAGGGTGGCATATTCTTTATAAACAGAGGCAGGTTGGTCGTCCAGACCAGGGGCTTCGTCATCGGGAGACTGTGGTTGACTTGCAGGACTTCCTCTTCAGTGAAGGGTGAATCAAAGTACTGTCACCTCACATCGTCAAGCCACAGCAGTTCAAAGGTATCAAAGTATTCTATTAGCATTTCCTCAGGTATCTCATCCGTAGTATGGTAGAGATTAGAGTAGATGGAGGTCATCGTGTTGAGTATGGCCAGTGGGGAAGACTGGTTTGTTGATTGCTAATCCTGGAGTTCCAGAACGTTTCTATGGGGTAACCCAGTATCCCTCAGAACTTGGGCAAAGCTTTTACATATAAGCAATAGTTCTGTCGGGTAAAAACGAGTGATTCAAGCGTGCAGAATTAAATTCACACAATGATTTCAAGTTGCAATGCCATACATATAGACCCAATGCAAATCCAAGACAAAAACAAAAACGAAGGTTGGGGTATAAACAAATTATTTTATGAATTTAACTTGCATTCATAAGTACCCCGTTTCAATATATACTTTACGTATTCAGTATTTTTACAAAACGGCGCATCAGAACAAGGTGATTGTGATATTGAGTGCAGTGATCTATCGTGCGAGTAGTGATAAGTGTCTTATATACAAGTGAGTGAACGAAGGGAGGGGGTAGAAGAATGTTGGCCAAAGTAATATTCAATTGGAGTTATTCCTCTGTGCCACAATATTTGGCGGGTTCTATGGAATACTCTCTGTTGGTCCAGGGGTTTATCGATGTTTCAACCCTAGTACAGCCCGATTCTCGGGTCAGAGCGCGTCTTCATCAGGACGGGGAGGTGCGGGAAGGGTGATGTCACCTGTTGAGTTAATTAAAAAGGCATCAGGTATGGATTTGCATTTTATCCAGGTGAAAAGGGATTATTAGTTTGGTGATTCAGGACTCGCCTCTGGGAACCCTTAGGGGTCACACCCAGACTTGACTTGTGCTGAATCTGGTAGGCAAATTGCTTTCAGTTCCAATGGGGACCGGATTCCTAAAACAATGTATATATATATAAATAATGGCATATTAATTTATTGACCCATTTAAACTAGTAGTGTAGCCCAAAGCCTGAATTAGGCTCCACTTACCCTAGTCCAAGGATAGATAGCTCGTTCAATTCCTTCAAGTGTGTCTCCTCTGCATCGTAAAGGAAAGAAATGGGGTATCAATTAATGCAGTCCACCCATTCTGGAATTAGCCTAGCGCATCCTTTTTGTAAATGCGCGTTATTAGACTGTTTAGGGTTTCTGCATCGTTGCAGCGCTGGCGTATGATAATTAAGCATGGGTGAATTTTGCGAATTCTCAATCCGTGAATTTGCAGATTTGCGAATTTGCAATCCGTAAAATAAGCGAATTCGTGGATTTTTTTATTTTTGCGTGTTCGTGGGTGTTCGCGGGGCGCTTTGCGTGTTCGCGGGTGTTCGCGGGGCGCTTTGCGTGTTCGCTGTTTTTTTTTTTTGCCTGGTTAATCACTGCCACCCTCTCGTTTTTTATGCCCATCTGCCCTCTGTATCACTCGTTTCTGTGCCCTTCTGCCCTCTGCCCCACTCATTTTTTGTCCCCCTTCTGCCCTCTGTCCCACTTTTGTGCCTTTCTGCCCTCAGCCCCACTTAAAAAGGCGCCGGCAAGCTGCCAGCGCCATTCTAAAATAGCTACAAATAGCTTCAACAGGAAGCACTAATAGATAAAGTAAAGCAGGTGCTCGAGTTGAAGGTCAAATTAAGTTACACAATCATTAATCACCCAGGTTTGGGGTGATTAATGATTGTGTAACTGAATTTGAGCAGCACCTGCTTTACTTTATCTATTAGAGTTTCCTGTTGAAGCTGACTTTTGTAACTATTTTAGAATGGCTCTGGCAGCTTGCCGGCGCCATTCTAAAAGAGTTACAAAAGTCAGCTTGAACTTTTGACCCAATCCGTTCCGCTCGCGGATTTTGCGAGAAATTCGCGAATCTCGCGGATTGCGAATTTACCGAAAATCCGCAAAATCCGCGAGCGGAACGGATTTTCCGCCATGCTTAATGATAATGTTGGCAGAGCTTTGGCTGACATTATCGTTAGTAATGGTTTCAAGGACGGACCCTCCAACTTCTTTGCCAGGGTTTTGAGGGCGAATGTTAGGGCCCCTTCTCATTGTTTCTTGTACTTTTGGTGATCATGAAACGAAAGTTTATCGTCGATGAAAAATCCCAGATATTTATAGCATGATACTTTCTCCAGCGGGTTACCCTTTAGTCTAATTCATTGAGTCGTAGCTGTCCGATTTGTAATAGGCATCGTTTTGGTTTTTGAGAGATTTAATTCCAGGTTGTTTGCCAACAGAAAATCGGAGCGTTCATTTAATAGCCTTATCAGACCTACCTTAGTCAGGCTTAAGAGAACAATATCATCTGCATAGGCCAGGTACGATAATAAAAGTTTTCCTAATTTAGGTGGGTGTGAGTTAATTCCATCTAGTTTTCTTGAAAGGTCTGAAATAAATAAATTAAAAAGGTACGGTGCTAGTACGCACCCCTGCTTTAGACCCATGTGGGTGTACTCTTTCCTTGATAGTCTGGCTCCATTTCCAAATTTCATACGTACCCAGGTATCTCAATAAAAAAGTAGTAGACCTTTCAATATCCTTTCAGGTATACCCCAGGATTTTAATTTGGACCACAAAAGTTTCCGATCAATACTGTCGAAGGCAGCTTTTAGATCGATGTAACACAGATGGAGATCTTGTTTTCTGTTTTTACATCTTTCTTTGCAGCTGCGCACTAGTATTAAAGATGGCCGATTCATGTTTTACATACGAAATCACCTGCTGCTGCTTTAATTAAACCATGTTCATTCTGCTCAACTATTAATGCTATAGTTATATTAAAGTAATGGGAATAGAGTAGAGATGAGTGGGATACAGTGCATTCATTTATTTCTTTGTTCTAAATTGTTTCTCTTTGACTTTGCTGTTAGCTCATATTTGGGCCTGGAGAATGGATTGTAACGCCATTTTGAAACCCACACCGCGCAGGTGCCAGAATTCCGAGAGTCCTCAAGCAATGACATTGAACCTATGCCAGTGACAGTCTTGCCTGCAATGCGCCTGGGAACCCGACCTCGTGAACTCTCCAGAGGAAGAGAAAATATAATTTGTTATATTTTGTATATCATTTTGCTACAGTAATGCTGGGCGGAATAAAAACATGGGAAATTAAATATGGGCGGGAACATTGATTTATATTTTGAATTAAAATGATCTCATACTGGTATGGTGTGATGACCTCTACTTGCCTTTTGTCCAATCAAATCAAGGGAAAACATGAATTTGCAACACTGCGGGGTGGTACATTGTCCTGGAAAATGGTATAACTAAGGTAGGCTTAGCTAGTTTGTTTGTCCGACTTGTACGAATAGCTGACCTGTCACTGATCCAACGTATGCTGTAGGAGATCGAGAGCAGAGGTGCTGGCGGAGCACTCTGTCAGAAGAATCAGGAAATTGCTGAGGGAGAAGAATCGGGGTCCGACTCATAGCGCAGAGAGGGGTGTGACGCTGGCATGGACTTAGCTGAGGGTACCTGTCTTGACCTGCACCTGTCCTGTCCTGATCTTCACCTGCCTTGTTTGTTTCATCTGAACCTTGGGGAGTCCTGTATCTTGTCCCAGTCCGTGGCCAGGGTTGGTCTTCTCACCATTCTAGGTAAATATAATCTGTGTGGGTATGTCCTTGTGCTATTTCCCTTTCTCACCCTTCCCAGGTATCAATATCTAATAGAAATCTCGCATTATTCCTACAGCTCAACACTTTGATTATTATTTTCTTGCTTGAAAAGTCTTTAACTGAACTTTTATGGACTCTTGTAAATAAGAATTTACATAGATAAAGAGTTTAAACTTTTCCAGAGTCTTGTGTTATTTTATGAAGGTAATGATATATGCTACTCATTATTCTAACACCCTATTCGATCCCTTAGGATTTTTATCTGTAAGTGACAAGGATTGGTAAGTCAAAGGTAAAGGTCCTGAAGTGAATAAAATCCTGATAGGCAAGAGAGTAAAAAGTCAAGGTTACCTGTTCAAAGTGTGTATGTTTATGGGCCCAGGTGAGTATGGTAATTGAGCAGGTACCTCCGCACGCCATCAATGTCATTCACTTAAGGCATAAGGGTGCCATCAGGGACTGATATAGCAAAGTTATGAGGCGGATGAATTGGGTGCAAAATCCTAATAGCCTGAGGAGACCAAACAGGAAAGGCCATTCTAGTGAATCAAACGCATTTGTGGCGCCTAGGAGGGTGGTGCCCACCGCTAATGTGGGCTCCACACATTGCATGACTGTGAACTGTGTTCTGAGGTTATGTGCTGTTGAACGGACTGGGACAAAGTCTGATTGGTCGGGAGGATGATGTCTGGTAAAACGGGCCATATTTGATGAGCAATCAGTTTAGCTAGGATTTTGTTATCAATGTTAATCACTGACAACGGGCGATAAGAATCACATAAATGTGGTGATTTCCTGGTTTTCGGTATGGAAATTATCAATGCTTCTCTTACGGAGGGTGGCAGCATTTGGGCCTCTACATAACAACCATATGGGGGACAAGCAGGGTAGCATATTCTTTATAAACAGAGGCAGGTTGGCCGTCCAGACCAGGGGCTTCGTCATTCGGGAGACTGTGGTTGACTTGCAGGACTTCCTCTTCAGTGAAGGGTGAATCAAAGTACTGTCACCTCACATCGTCAAGCCACAGCAGTTCAAAGGTATCAAAGTATTCTATTAGCATTTCCTCAGGTATCTCATCTGTAGTATGGTAGAGATTAGAGTAGATGGAGGTCATCGTGTTGAGTATGGCCAGTGGGGAAGACTGGCTTGTTGATTGCTCATCCCGGAGTTCCAGTACGTTACTATGGGGTAGCCCAGTATCCCTCAGAACCTGGGCAAAGCTTTTTCATATAAACAATAGTTCTGTCTGGTAAAAACTAGTGATTCAAGCGTACAGAATTAAATTCACACAATGATTTCAAGTTGCGATGCTATACATATAGACCCAATGCAAATCCAAGACAAAAACAAAAACGAAGGCTGGGGTATAAACAAATTATTGTATGAATTTAACTTGCATTCATAAGTACCCCGTTTCAATATATACTTTACAAATTGATTATTTTTTACAAAACGGCGCTTCTGAACAAGGTGAATGTGATATTGAGTGCAGTGATCTATCGTGCAGTTGTGATAAGTAACTTATATACAAGTGAGAGAACGAAGGGAGCGGGGTAGAAGAATGTTGGCCAAAGTTATATTCAATTGGAGTTATTCCTCTGTGCCACAATATTTGGCGGGTTCTATGGAATACTCTCTGTTGGTCCAGGGGTTTATCGACATTTCGACCCTAGTACAGCTCGATTCTCGGGTCAGAGTGTGTCTTCATCAGGACGAGGAGGTGCGGGAAGGGTGATGTCGCCTATTGAGTTAATTAAAAAGGCATCAGGTATGGATATGCATTTTATCCAGGTCAAAAGGTATTATTAGTTTGGTGATTCAGGACTCGCCTCTAGGGACCTTGAGGGGTCACACCCAGACTTGAATTGTGCTGAATCTGGTAGGCAAATTGCTTTCAGTTCCAACGGGGACCGGATTCCTAAAACAATGTATATATATAAATAAGGGCATATTAATGTATTGACCCATTTAACCCCTTAAGTGCTGCTGACGGCCAATGGTCGTCAGCAGCGCTACCTCCCCAGTGCTGCGCACGACCATTGAACGTCCATTCAGCACTAGTTCTAATGGACAGCGCAGCACTGGGGAGAAATGTTTACACGCAGCTAAGGTGTTAAACTAGTAGTGTAGCCCAAAGCCTGAATTAGGCTCCACTTACCCTAGTCCAAGGATAGATAGCTCGTTCAATTCCTTCAAGAGTGTCTCCTCTGCATCGTAAAGGAAAGAAATGGAGGATCAATTAATGCAGTCCACCCATTCTGGAATTAGCCTAGCGCATCCTTTTTGTAAATGCGCGTATTAGACTGTTTAGGTTTCTGAATCGTTTCCAAGCATTGCAGCGCTGGCGTATGATAATGTTGGCAGAGCTTTGGCTGACATTATCGTTAGTAATGGTTTCAAGGACGGACCCTCCAACTTCTTTGCCAGCGTTTTGAGGGCGAATGTTAGGGCCCCTTCTCATTGTTTCGTGTACTTTTGGTGATCATGAAACGAAAGGTTATCGTCAATGAAAAATCCCAGATATTTAAAGCATGATGCTTTCTCCAGTGTGTTACCCTTTAGTCTAATTCGTTGAGTCGTAGCTGTCCAATTTGTAATAGGCATCGTTTTGGTTTTTGAGAGATTTAATTCCAGGTTGTTTGCCAACAGAAAATCGGAGCGTTCATTTAATAGCCTTATCAGACCTACCTTAGTCAGGCTTAAGAGAACAATATCATCTGCATAGGCCAGGAACGATAATAAAAGTTTTCCTAATTTAGGTGGGTGTGAGTTAATTCCATCAAGTTTTCTTGAGAGGTCTGAAATAAATAAATTAAAAAGGTACAGTGCTAGTACGCGCCCCTGCTTTAGACCCATGTGGGTGTACACTTTCCTTGATAGTCTGGCTCCATTCCAAATTTCATACGTACCCTGGTATCTCAATAAAAAAGTAGTAGACCTTTCAATAGCCTTTCAGGTATACCCCAGGATTTTAATTTGGACCACAAGAGTTTCTGATCGACACTGTTGAAGGCAGCTTTTAGCGATGTAACACAGATGGAGATCTTGTTTTCTGTTTTCACATCTTTCTGTGATCAACGAAAGCGACAATATATTTGTAGGGATTCCGATGCCCTTCCTAAATCCAGTTTGATTGATTGGTATTAGGTTACTATCAGTAGACCATTCAGAAGGATCTTTAAGGATTAATGAGGCAAAATATTTGGCTTCAACATCCTACCGTTCACCACGAGATACACGCCGCAACAGGGACCGGACAGACAAACAGGCCATTATCATGGAGAATATTTAATACTGGAAGTTACACCACTAATCTTCACTGATTCAGCGCACAGAGACGCAACAGAGTCTGTCCGGCAGTAATTACCGGCGATACTGACATGAGGCACACCTCCACAGTGTTCCCATCGTTGTTTGCCATCAAGCATTGATCAATCTTCTGGTACCCTAACCGGGTCGGAATTATCACCGGTTTTGGGGGATTGAATTAACTTTACATCTACCAAGATCAAGCCCTGAAGAGTCAGAGTGTACTGTACTCTGATGAAACATGTGTCGGCTGGCGTTTCCTTAAACAAATATTAAAAGAACTTGATCGACAAGCGGCTCCCACTTCGTTCTTCCAGTTCACAAATTGTCATATCAAATATTTTGACTGCCATGTGTGTGCACAGGTTTTCTGTTTTGCAAATAGATGTATGCTTTGCACAACATCATCCAAGGGGTTATTAGGGTCACCCCTTGCCGTGTAGCACCACACTACTAGGCCATAATTAGCAAATTTACCAGAAATCCGGTGGTGTGCGCAGTTACTTCCTCACACTAAGAACCCTCATCTCTGGCATTTTCAACATCCTGTAAGGCGATAAGCCTATAATTTTTTGGACTCGATCTGTCCCTTCCTTTGTAAATGGGAGTAATGATTAATCATTGCCTACTTTGTGGGATTTGATTGATTAATTCACATCAGTGTATAGTTTCCCTAGTATTGGGTTCCAGTACTCCGAATCATATTTAAAAGTATCCTGGATAATGCCATTTGGACCGGGAGCACCATCACTTTTGCCTTTCTTTATTATGTTTGTTCTTTCTTCTGTTGAGTAGTTTACTCCAGTGATCTGCGATTTTATTCCTTTTTTCACTAATGTGCTTCACAGTTGGTAAATGGAAGTTGTCCAGGTCATGTGGTTGTTCTTCTTTAAATTTCTCCCTGAGGAAATTAACCCACTCCTGCTCCTGTATATGCGATGTTGCGATATTTCGAGGTCTCCACAGGTTATTTATTGACTTCTCTTGGCTGTACTGACTCGCACTTGTATAAAAATTTCCGCAGTTTCACTTGTCTCCAACTATGTTGTGTCTTGATTTGTATGCCAATGTGTGTGTTACGGACTCTCTGGCTCCCTGCCATACGTGCATTGCTACCCAATCAGGACTGTGTGCCTGTACTTGGGCATTATCATGTCCCTGTTTCGTGCTTTGCCAGTTGCACATGGACGTTTACCGGCCACAGGTGGGTGCACTTGTGTCCTGTGTTTGTTTGTGCACAAGTTGGTGTTTATACCACATTGTGTTCAATGTTGGGGTGATCTGCTTCCTGTGTGTGTTTGCTGCATTGTGTGTGAGATGTTCTTTCCGCTCTGATGTGGCTCACCCTTCTTCCTTTCAGGTGGTGTAGTCTTCACTTCTGTGCTTGTTCAGTGGTGTGACATTGCCGTGTTGTGTGACTTGTGCTCCTGGTTGGTTTTGTTACTCTTGGGCATGGTTTGTCTGCAGTTGTGCTGTGCTTAGGTGTGCATGTGTGCCATTGTGCCCACCTCCCTGTTACCCCAGTCCCTGCTGGTTCTTCTCCCTGTTGCTGTTGTGTCTGTTGTTTGGTGCAGTTTCCTGTCCCCGATTCCTGCCACCATCTCCAGACTGATGTGGTGGACACCATTTCCTCCATGTCATCCAGCTCTTGGTGTGGCGCTTGACTCCCACCTCCAGTGTGCATTGCTGCCTTCTTGTTATTGGCATGTTTCTGCTTGTTTGTGCCTTTCGCATCATTTCTGCAGTTCTTGTTTTCTGCCATTCTCCTCCTCCGCTTCCAGGCTGCATTCATCTTGTCCAAGATGGCCTCCAATGTACAATGTTTTGTTGCCAATGGGTTTGGTGGGGTTGTCTGCTGGCTCAGGTTGCCTCCATTGTGTTCGGCAGTTGTTTTCTGTTTGGTCTGTTCTACTTTTTCAGGCTTTTGCTGTGCTTATTCCCACCTGCTGTGTGTTTTGCGGTCCTGGCGGTGCTTATCCCTGCTTTCCTCATCGCGAATGGGCTCATCTCACGTTTTCTGGTGTTGTGGTTTGTGTTTTTATCTCCATCAGTGTGGTTGTATCGCTGACATTGGCCATGTTTTCGGCGGACTATCGCATGCTACCACAGGGTTGTGAATTCTACATTAACACAGGGTTATTTTCCCGCGATGGGCTGCAATGTGTAAAGTTGCGTTAGCAATTTCTGGTGATGTTTATCACACATTCTTGTGAATATACCCCGGAATTTTAGTCCTAGGTGCAGCGCATTCTCGGCACAGCTCTTAGCAGGGTTTGTTTCTGCTCAGAATTGTCCCAGACTGCTGCAAATCCGGGACATTGGTGAGAAGGGGTCTCAAGCGGGATGTCCGCGCAGCCCCTGGCCCCCACTGCAGCCATATGTTGGGCGCACCTCACCCAGCCCCTCAGTGGATCGTCGCTTATTGAGTGCTCTCGGATCATCGCCCAGCGTGGACGTATGCCGTGCTGTATCACTATGTGTGGCCTGTGTTTGTCATTGCGGGTCGATGTCCCCGCCGATATTTCAAGCCTTCCTTTTTGCCTGGTGCTGTGCCGATTTTGACTAGTCTGACTGGGATCCTGCTAATCAGTACCCCCGTCTATGTGTTTTCTCCCTAAAACTGTTATGATATGTACTAGATACACTCCAGATTGGAAACTGGGGTACCCTTGTCAGTCCCTAGTATATAGTTCACCAGGGCATAGGTACCCACAGAGGCCTCTCATGGGCTGAAGCATGTATTATGCCACCCATGAGAGGCCATGCAAAATGGAACTACAGGTCTGCCATTGCAGCCTGTGTAAGAATTTTATGAAAGATATAGGTTTACTATATCAATAGGTCACTACACTTGAAACCTAACAGTCACCCCTATAGCAGGCCTTGACAATCCTGAAGGCAGGGTGCTGGGTTTTACGTGAGAAGGTGCCCCTGCATGAGCAGAGCACCCATGCAGCCTACGGAGACCCTTCTCCTGGCCTGTTGGTGACGCAGCCAGACATATAGGTAGAGGTGCATTATATGCTTGGATAAAAATCCTATCTCAAAAATGACTGCAACAAACCATGTCGTGTTTGGTATCAAACACTTTGGAATCATACCTCCACCCCAGTAACCTGTGTGGGAGGTATGATTCCACCCTTCTGAAGCGAGCTTTGTGGGGTCCCTGGTCCTCCCAGTACCAGCCTTCTCGAGCCCGACTGCATAAAATGGTTGCTGCCAACCAGAGACACATTTCTGCCCTCCTGCTGCTGAGCCAAGCTCGAGCAGGGGATGGCAGAACAATAGGCATCCTGTCACAGGGAGGTGTGACCACCTCCCAGACAGGATTTGGTATTGGGCTTTGGTGGGTGCACTTCCAAAGTGTCTGAAAGTCTGCACGAGGGGCACACTTGGTGTCCCTGTGCATAGTCCAGCTAAAACAAGTTCTGGGAGCCGATGGCTCCCACTCTGGTGCAAAACTGGACAAAGGACAGAGGAGTATCCTCCCCACTGTCCAGACCTCCCCTGGGAATCTGTCCAACCCTCTCCTGTGGGTACAAAGGGGCGTACCTGGCTGTAGGACCCTAGATTCAACGTGGACAAGATTGTGAACCAGGAACCACTGAACTTCGACCGTCTGGACACTTGGACTTCGCTGGACTTTGTTTGGGCCCAACTTCATTTCCCACTCAGTCTGCTGCATTGTCTGTGCCCGTGCACCATACAGGATCTGTGCAGGACCTGTGGACCATTAAGCACAACTGAAGACATCTCCCTTGGAGGGAAGGAGTCACTCCCCTGCATCCACAGGAACCACATCCCAAAGTACCAGTCTGCTGTTCCTGAGCTCCTATGGAATCCAAAGATGCCAGCATCACAGGAGGTAGGTCCCTTCATCTCTTAAGGCCCAAGCTACCCTTTCCCCACGTTTCAGGTCAGAATCCCTTGAGGGGGCTGCAAAACCTGAACCCCTGTGCACTGCATACTATTGCAAGTGCATATGTTTGTTGGCTGTTGCCAGACAAGTGCATTGGGCTTCTGATAGCCCCAATCTCTGGGCACATTTCTTACCAAGATATTTCTCCTCCTCACACTGAGTGCTCCATGGACTATCATCTTGTGAATCCACCTGAGGTCCTCTCGCGACTCCTGTGCCTCTGGCCTGTGAGTCCATTTGAGGGTCACCTTTGTTTTCCATTGGCTTCCCTAGATGCTCCAGGCTTTCCCTAACTTCCCTTCCTGTTGTGAATCTCCTGGACTTTGCTGGTCCACACCGTTACTCTTCTTGACCTTCTGCGTGGGTTGCCATTTCCAAGGCTTGTTGCTGCCACGCAGGACACCGACCCCCAAGCATTTGACATTCCTTATGGGACAGCTTGCATCCGGCTCCTGGTTGTTTTCAATGTCTATGGGCCACTGTGGCTGCAGAGTAAAAAAAAACGTCAACGCACCTGAAGCACCCGACATCGGTGGGCATTCGTCTACCGAGCCCCTGGTCTCTCTCAGTGACCCAGACTCTGTCCCCTCTGCTCTCAGGTACACTTCATCCCGAATACACGTTTGGATTCCACCGGACGTTCTTCATCCTTCCAGCAGTGACTCTTCTTTGAAGTCTCCCATTGAGATCGACTGCGGTTTCCGACGCCACTTCAGACCTATGCACCCGGCTTCCCTGGGATAGGTAACTCTGGTACTACGGTATCCATGAATGGGGTGACTCCCCAGCCTCCTAACTTCCACGGGGTTTCTTCGAAGCACACTTTAATTCACTCTGTCTGGTGCACAGAGCGGTACACGATCTGGGCTCAGTCCCATTACAGGAAACGTTTACCTGGTACCTCCCTAAGAGGCAGCTTAGCTCCTCCAGCGCAAGTCTGCTGGTAATTCCTAGATTCAAGCGTTCTAGGATGGGGGAAAGGGGGAAGGGCTTTTAGCGTGGCTGCTGCTCACCATTGGAATGAGCTGCCTCAGAGTATTAGGCAAATCAACGCTCAGAAAGAGCCTGAAAACTTGTCTCTTCCCCAAGGACCCTCCGCTTGACGGTTACTTCTTCTAGCCTGAGGGCCAGGATACCCATAGGGTGGCAGTTTGCGCTATATAAAATCTTTTTACATTACATTACATTACACACTGAGAAGTGTCCTTAAACATTAGAACTTCAACCTCAACTTCCCCATAGGATTGTACGGAGAACACAGTCGTGTTCCGATACTGCACCTGTCCTCCGTGGGGTTCCCACTTACTCACCTTGGGTGGTTCCTTGGGGTCCCAGCGATTCTACTTACTCTAGACCTGGTCTTGACTCGAGTTGTGGTTCTTATACCACTATTTAATATATGGTTTGGTCCCTCTCTGGGCTCACTGTCTTTTATTGCTACTTACTATCGTTTCTGTGCTACAGTATTGTTTGCTTTGTGAATATCTTCGTCTAGAAGATATTGTGTCATACTAGAGAGTGTTATATAAATAAATACATATTTTTATAACTACTGTGTGGTTCTCCTTTCATTTAATTAATACAATAAGATTGCATTCTGGTAAAACAAGCTGCTTAACATTCCTTCAAGACTACGCCTGACGGCTGCTCTCCACAGCGACCTCTTGGATAGCTTTCTAAGGTTATCTTTGACCTCTTAAATCAGCCTAAGTGCTGTTTGGACTGGTGCGAGGTGCCGACTTTAATCAGTGGACAGCATATACCAGGTCAGCTACTCACAGGGAGGCTACTGTATTCACTACAATTGATTTGCAAAGCGCATACCATCAAATCCTACTGGGTCCGGACTCTAGGCATTGCACAGCTTTTATAACAACTGAAAGCAGGATCCAGTATAGAAGAATGCCTTTACGGGCGGCAGGTGCACCTGCTGATTTTCAGAGGGAGATGTCCAGAGTATTATCAGGCATAACAGGTGGGAAGGTGTTTAGGATTACATTTTGATATTTGGAAAGGACAAAAAAGAGTATGATGGGACATTCAAGGAGGGTTTACATGCTCTAATGAAAAATGTTCTGAGTGTGAAGGAAGAGAAATGTGGTTTTGGAAAACGGCAGGTGGAATACTTGGGGCACATTATATCTTTGGAAGCCGTACGTCCAACAATCAGTCATGTTGAAGCTATTGTGAATGCTCCTGAGCTCAAGACTAAAGAACAATGAAAGTCTTTTTGGGGCTCACAGAGTTTTATTCCCATTTTGTGAAAAATGATGTCTCGAAGGTGGAAAATTTATGAGCGTTATTAAAGAAAAATTCAATATTTGGTTGTTGGCAAGGAGGAGTATGTAGCAATCAAGAATGAGGTTGTAAATGCGCCATGGGGTTGGATTTACTATATCTGTGGATGCCAGTGGTTACGGAGTAGGAGCTGTTCTGTCACAAAAGAAGGATGAGTGGGTGGTTGCACATGCATCAGGCACTCTGACACAAGTCGACAGGAATTTTTCAGTGATAGAGAAAGAATTACTCACTCCAACTTAGGCTGTAGAGTGTTTCAGGATGTATGTTCGGGGCAGGAAATTGGGAATTTGTGCAGACCATAACACTTTAGTAAATATTTCAAAACCAGGAAGTGGGAAAAATATAACAACACAGTTAGCACGATTGACTTCAAAGTTGTAAATGTATTATTATGATATTGTATGTGTTCCAGACAAAAATACTTGTGTTGCTAATGAATTGTCACAGTTACCAGTGGAATGGTGCAACGCACAGGAAATGGAGGAGAGTGGACGTGATGTGGCGTACATGTATGTAGATGTGATGTGTTGTAGGAACTGAGATGTGGCAAATGGGTTGGAGTTGTCTGAGGTGAAATGGATAGAGGAAATGGAAAAAATGTGGTGCTGTTGGATGTAAAAAAAATAATTGTAAATAGGTCGCCATTGGACTGGGAATTGCAAGCTGAATTTTGCACATTTTGGAAGGTAAAGGAGGAATTATCCTTTTGTAATGGTATTGTCCTAAGAGGAGATAGGTTTGTACCTCCTATTGGGAAGCGCAAGAACATCATCAAGTTAAGACATGAACGCCATTGGAGGATGTCAAGCATGAGGTGGAAAGTTTAAGAAGAAATTTGGAGGTCAGGTTTGGATGGTATGGTGGATCATTGGGTGAGGGAATCTAATGCATGCATGTCAAGTGACAAAGTGATTAAACCAGTGGTGGTACCTTTGCAAACAGTAGATTTATCTGATGGGCCATGGGAGAAAGCAGCAATTGATATTATGGGACCATTTACCACGTTACCATCCAAGGAGGCATATGCCATTGTTCTCATTGCAAACAGGTGATGGACCGAATGTGGATCAATGTCACACATTCACCCCAGTCAAAAGATATGGGCCCAAATCCATCGTTTTTTTGCACTCCACACCACCCTGGGTTAGACAATGGCGATATGCAAATCAGCTCTGACCCTGTTGCCCCATGGGAACAGTCCAGTCCGAACTGCAAAAGCCATGTCCTTCCCAGAACGGAATCAAGCATCCGAGGACCGGACCGGTTTCGAGGTAACACCTCTCATCAGCCCGGCTAGCTTGACTCCAAGTGGTGTGGAGTGCCTGGGACCCACGTCTGGGCATCCCCAGCGCACTTAGGGCGGCAATTGCAAACAAAACAGGTGATGGACCGAATGTGGATCAATGTCACACATTCACCCCAGTCAAAAGATCTGGGCCCAAATCCATCGTTTTTTTGCACTCCACACCACCCTGGGTTAGACAATGGCGATATGCAAATCAGCTCTGACCCTGTTGCCCCATGGGAACAGTCCAGTCCGAACTACAAAAGCCATGTCCTTCCCAGAACGGAATCAAGCATCCGAGGACCGGACCGGTTTCGAGGTAACACCTCTCATGAGCCCGGCTAGCTTGACTCCAAGTGGTGTGGAGTGCCTGGGACCCACGTCTGGGCATCCCCAGCGCACTTAGGGCGGCAATTGCAAACAAAACAGGTGATGGACCGAATGTGGATCAATGTCACACATTCACCCCAGTCAAAAGATCTGGGACCAAATCCATCGTTTTTTTTGCACTCCACACCACCCTGGGTTAGACAATGGCGATATGCAAATCAGCTCTGACCCTGTTGCCCCATGGGAACAGTCCAGTCCGAACTACAAAAGCCATGCCCTTCCCAGAACGGAATCAAGCATCCGAGGACCGGACCGGTTTCGAGGTAACACCTCTCATCAGCCCGGCTAGCTTGACTCCAAGTGGTGTGGAGTGCCTGGGACCCACGTCTGGGCATCCCCAGCGCACTTAGGGCGGCAATTGCAAACAAAACAGGTGATGGACCGAATGTGGAACAATGTCACACATTCACCCCAGTCAAAAGATCTGGGCCCAAATCCATCGTTTTTTTGCACTCCACACCACCCTGGGTTAGACAATGGCGATATGCAAATCAGCTCTGACCCTGTTGCCCCATGGGAACAGTCCAGTCCGAACTACAAAAGCCATGTCCTTCCCAGAACGGAATCAAGCATCCGAGGACTGGACCGGTTTCGAGGTAACACCTCTCATCAGCCCGGCTAGCTTGACTCCAAGGGGTGTGGAGTGCCTGGGACCCACGTCTGGGCATCCCCAGCGCACTTAGGGCGGCAATTGCAAACAAAACAGGTGATGGACCGAATGTGGATCAATGTCACACATTCACCCCAGTCAAAAGATCTGGGCCCAAATCCATCGTTTTTTTGCACTCCACACCACCCTGGGTTAGACAATGGCGATATGCAAATCAGCTCTGACCCTGTTGCCCCATGGGAACAGTCCAGTCCGAACTACAAAAGCCATGTCCTTCCCAGAACGGAATCAAGCATCCGAGGACCGGACCGGTTTCGAGGTAACACCTCTCATCAGCCCGACTAGCTTGACTCCAAGTGGTGTGGAGTGCCTGGGACCCACGTCTGGGCATCCCCAGCGCACTTAGGGCGGCAATTGCAAACAAAACAGGTGATGGACCGAATGTGGATCAATGTCACACATTCACCCCAGTCAAAAGATCTGGGCCCAAATCCATCGTTTTTTTTTTTTTTTTTTGCACTCCACACCTTCCTGGGTTAGACAATGGCGATATGCAAATCAGCTCTGACCCTGTTGCCCCATGGGAGCAGTCCAGTCCGAACTACAAAAGCCATGTCCTTCCCAGAACGGAATCAAGCATCCGAGGACCGGACCGGTTTCGAGGTAACACCTCTCATCAGCCCGGCTAGCTTGACTCCAAGTGGTGTGGAGTGCCTGGGACCCACGTCTGGGCATCCCCAGCGCACTTAGGGCGGCAATTGCAAACAAAACAGGTGATGGACCGAATGTGGATCAATGTCACACATTCACCCCAGTCAAAAGATCTGGGCCCAAATCCATCGTTTTTTTGCACTCCACACCACCCTGGGTTAGACAATGGTGATATGCAAATCAGCTCTGACCCTGTTGCCCCATGGGAACAGTCCAGTCCGAACTACAAAAGCCATGTCCTTCCCAGAACGGAATCAAGCATCCGAGGACCGGACCGGTTTCGAGGTAACACCTCTCATCAGCCCGGCTAGCTTGACTCCAAGTGGTGTGGAGTGCCTGGGACCCACGTCTGGGCATCCCCAGCGCACATAGGGCGGCAATTGCAAACAAAACAGGTGATGGACCGAATGTGGATCAATGTCACACATTCACCCCAGTCAAAAGATCTGGGCCCAAATCCATCGTTTTTTAGCACTCCACACCACCCTGGATTAGACAATGGCGATATGCAAATCAGCTCTGACCCTGTTGCCCCATGGGAACAGTCCAGTACGAACTACAAAAGCCATGTCCTTCCCAGAACGGAATCAAGCATCCGAGGACCGGACCGGTTTCGAGGTAACACCTCTCATTAGCCCGGCTAGCTTGACTCCAAGTGGTGTGGAGTGCCTGGGACCCACGTCTGGGCATCCCCAGCGCACTTAGGGCGGCAATTGCAAACAAAACAGGTGATGGACCGAATGTGGATCAATGTCACACATTCACCCCAGTCAAAAGATCTGGGCCCAAATCCATTGTTTTTTTGCACTCCACACCACCCTGGATTAGACAATGGCGATATGCAAATCAGCTCTGACCCTGTTGCCCCATGGGAACAGTCCAGTACGAACTACAAAAGCCATGTCCTTCCCAGAACGGAATCAAGCATCCGAGGACCGGACCGGTTTCGAGGTAACACCTCTCATCAGCCCGGCTAGCTTGACTCCAAGTGGTGTGGAGTGCCTTGGACCCACGTCTGGGCATCCCCAGCGCACTTAGGGCGGCAATTGCAAACAAAACAGGTGATGGACCGAATGTGGATCAATGTCACACATTCACCCCAGTCAAAAGATCTGGGCCCAAATCCATTGTTTTTTTGCACTCCACACCACCCTGGGTTAGACAATGGCGATATGCAAATCAGCTCTGACCCTGTTGCCCCATGGGAATAGTCCAGTCCGAACTACAAAAGCCATGTCCTTCCCAGAACGGAATCAAGCATCCGAGGACCGGACCGGTTTCGAGGTAACACCTCTCATCAGCCCGGCTAGCTTGATGCCAAGTGGTGTGGAGTGCCTGGGACCCACGTCTGGGCATCCCCAGCGCACTTAGGGCGGCAATTGCAAACAAAACAGGTGATGGACCGAATGTGGATCAATGTCACACATTCACCCCAGTCAAAAGATCTGGGCCCAAATCCATCGTTTATTTATTTATTTATTTTTTTACACTCCACACCACCCTGGGTTAGACAATGGCGATATGCAAATCAGCTCTGACCCTGTTGCCCCATGGGAACAGTCCAGTCCGAACTACAAAAGCCATGTCCTTCCCAGAACGGAATCAAGCATCCGAGGACCGGACCAGTTTCGAGGTAACACCTCTCATCAGCCCGGCTAGCTTGACTCCAAGTGGTGTGGAGTGCCTGGGACCCACATCTGGGCATCCCCAGCGCACTTAGGACGGCAATTGCAAACAAAACAGGTGATGGACTGAATGTGGATCAATGTCACACATTCACCCCAGTCAAAAGATCTGGGCCCAAATCCATCGTTTTTTTGCACTCCACACCACCCTGGGTTAGACAATGGCGATATGCAAATCAGCTCTGACCCTGTTGCCCCATGGGAACAGTCCAGTCCGAACTACAAAAGCCATGTCCTTCCCAGAACGGAATCAAGCATCCGAGGACCGGACCGGTTTCGAGGTAACACCTCTCATCAGCCCGGCTAGCTTGACTCCAAGTGGTGTGGAGTGCCTGGGACCCACGTCTGGGCATCCCCAGCGCACTTAGGGCGGCAATTGCAAACAAAACAGGTGATGGACCGAATGTGGATCAATGTCACACATTCACCCCAGTCAAAAGATCTGGGCCCAAATCCATTGTTTTTTTTTTGTTTGTTTTTTTGCACTCCACACCACCCTGGGTTAGACAATGGCGATATGCAAATCAGCTCTGACCCTGTTGCCCCATGGGAACAGTCCAGTCCGAACTACAAAAGCCATGTCCTTCCCAGAACGGAATCAAGCATCCGAGGACCGGACCGGTTTCGAGGTAACACCTCTCATCAGCCCGGCTAGCTTGACTCCAAGTGGTGTGGAGTGCCTGGGACCCACGTCTGGGCATCCCCAGCGCACTTAGGGCGGCAATTGCAAACAAAACAGGTGATGGACCGAATGTGGATCAATGTCACACATTCACCCCAGTCAAAAGATCTGGGCCCAAATCCATCGTTTTTTTGCACTCCACACCACCGTGGGTTAGACAATGGCGATATGCAAATCAGCTCTGACCCTGTTGCCCCATGGGAACAGTCCAGTCCGAACTACAAAAGCCATGTCCTTCCCAGAACGGAATCAAGCATCCGAGGACCGGACCGGTTTCGAGGTAACACCTCTCATCAGCCCGGCTAGCTTGACTCCAAGTGGTGTGGAGTGCCTGGGACCCACGTCTGGGCATCCCCAGCGCACTTAGGGCGGCAATTGCAAACAAAACAGGTGATGGACCGAATGTGGATCAATGTCACACATTCACCCCAGTCAAAAGATCTGGGCCCAAATCCATCGTTTTTTTGCACTCCACACCACCCTGGGTTAGACAATGGCGATATGCAAATCAGCTCTGACCCTGTTGCCCCATGGGAACAGTCCAGTCCGAACTACAAAAGCCATGTCCTTCCCAGAACGGAATCAAGCATCCGAGGACCGGACCGGTTTCGAGGTAACACCTCTCATCAGCCCGGCTAGCTTGACTCCAAGTGGTGTGGAGTGCCTGGGACCCACGTCTGGGCATCCCCAGCGCACTTAGGGCGGCAATTGCAAACAAAACAGGTGATGGACCGAATGTGGATCAATGTCACACATTCACCCTAGTCAAAAGATCTGGGCCCAAATCCATTGTTTTTTTTTTTTTGTTTTTTTGCACTCCACACCACCCTGGGTTAGACAATGGCGATATGCAAATCAGCTCTGACCCTGTTGCCCCATGGGAACAGTCCAGTCCGAACTACAAAAGCCATGTCCTTCCCAGAACGGAATCAAGCATCCGAGGACCGGACCGGTTTCGAGGTAACACCTCTCATCAGCCCGGCTAGCTTGACTCCAAGTGGTGTGGAGTGCCTGGGACCCACGTCTGGGCATCCCCAGCGCACTTAGGGCGGCAATTGCAAACAAAACAGGTGATGGACCGAATGTGGATCAATGTCACACATTCACCCCAGTCAAAAGATCTGGGCCCAAATCCATCGTTTTTTTGCACTCCACACCACCCTGGGTTAGACAATGGCGATATGCAAATCAGCTCTGACCCTGTTGCCCCATGGGAACAGTCCAGTCCGAACTACAAAAGCCATGTCCTTCCCAGAACGGAATCAAGCATCCGAGGACCGGACCGGTTTCGAGGTAACACCTCTCATCAGCCCGGCTAGCTTGACTCCAAGTGGTGTGGAGTGCCTGGGACCCACGTCTGGGCATCCCCAGCACACTTAGGGCGGCAATTGCAAACAAAACAGGTGATGGACCGAATGTGGATCAATGTCACACATTCACCCCAGTCAAAAGATCTGGGCCCAAATCCATCGTTTTTTTGCACTCCACACCACCCTGGGTTAGACAATGGCGATATGCAAATCAGCTCTGACCCTGTTGCCCCATGGGAACAGTCCAGTCCGAACTACAAAAGCCATGTCCTTCCCAGAACGGAATCAAGCATCCGAGGACCGGACTGGTTTCGAGGTAACACCTCTCATCAGCCCGGCTAGCTTGACTCCAAGTGGTGTGGAGTGCCTGGGACCCACGTCTGGGCATCCCCAGCACACTTAGGGCGGCAATTGCAAACAAAACAGGTGATGGACCGAATGTGGATCAATGTCACACATTCACCCCAGTCAAAAGATCTGGGCCCAAATCCATCGTTTTTTTGTACTCCACACCACCCTGGGTTAGACAATGGCGATATGCAAATCAGCTCTGACCCTGTTGCCCCATGGGAACAGTCCAGTCCGAACTACAAAAGCCATGTCCTTCCCAGAACGGAATCAAGCATCCGAGGACCGGACCGGTTTCGAGGTAACACCTCTCATCAGCCCGGCTAGCTTGACTCCAAGTGGTGTGGAGTGCCTGGGACCCACGTCTGGGCATCCCCAGCGCACTTAGGGCGGCAATTGCAAACAAAACAGGTGATGGACCGAATGTGGATCAATGTCACACATTCACCCCAGTCAAAAGATCTGGGCCCAAATCCATCGTTTTTTTGCACTCCACACCACCCTGGGTTAGACAATGGCGATATGCAAATCAGCTCTGACCCTGTTGCCCCATGGGAACAGTCCAGTCCGAACTACAAAAGCCATGTCCTTCCCAGAACGGAATCAAGCATCCGAGGACCGGACCGGTTTCGAGGTAACACCTCTCATCAGCCCGGCTAGCTTGACTCCAAGTGGTGTGGAGTGCCTGGGACCCACGTCTGGGCATCCCCAGCGCACTTAGGGCGGCAATTGCAAACAAAACAGGTGATGGACCGAATGTGGATCAATGTCACACATTCACCCCAGTCAAAAGATCTGGGCCCAAATCCATCGTTTTTTTGCACTCCACACCACCCTGGGTTAGACAATGGCGATATGCAAATCAGCTCTGACCCTGTTGCCCCATGGGAACAGTCCAGTCCGAACTACAAAAGCCATGTCCTTCCCAGAACGGAATCAAGCATCCGAGGACCGGACTGGTTTCGAGGTAACACCTCTCATCAGCCCGGCTAGCTTGACTCCAAGTGGTGTGGAGTGCCTGAGACCCACGTCTGGGCATCCCCAGCACACTTAGGGCGGCAATTGCAAACAAAACAGGTGATGGACCGAATGTGGATCAATGTCACACATTCACCCCAGTCAAAAGATCTGGGCCCAAATCCATCGTTTTTTTGCACTCCACACCACCCTGGGTTAGACAATGGCGATATGCAAATCAGCTCTGACCCTGTTGCCCCATGGGAACAGTCCAGTCCGAACTACAAAAGCCATGTCCTTCCCAGAACGGAATCAAGCATCCGAGGACCGGACCGGTTTCGAGGTAACACCTCTCATCAGCCCGGCTAGCTTGACTCCAAGTGGTGTGGAGTGCCTGGGACCCACGTCTGGGCATCCCCAGCGCACTTAGGGCGGCAATTGCAAACAAAACAGGTGATGGACCGAATGTGGATCAATGTCACACATTCACCCCAGTCAAAAGATCTGGGCCCAAATCCATCGTTTTTTTGCACTCCACACCACCCTGGGTTAGACAATGGCGATATGCAAATCAGCTCTGACCCTGTTGCCCCATGGGAACAGTCCAGTCCGAACTACAAAAGCCATGTCCTTCCCAGAACGGAATCAAGCATCCGAGGACCGGACTGGTTTCGAGGTAACATCTCTCATCAGCCCGGCTAGCTTGACTCCAAGTGGTGTGGAGTGCCTGGGACCCACGTCTGGGCATCCCCAGCACACTTAGGGCGGCAATTGCAAACAAAACAGGTGATGGACCGAATGTGGATCAATGTCACACATTCACCCCAGTCAAAAGATCTGGGCCCAAATCCATCGTTTTTTTGCACTCCACACCACCCTGGGTTAGACAATGGCGATATGCAAATCAGCTCTGACCCTGTTGCCCCATGGGAACAGTCCAGTCCGAACTACAAAAGCCATGTCCTTCCCAGAACGGAATCAAGCATCCGAGGACCGGACCGGTTTCGAGGTAACACCTCTCATCAGCCCGGCTAGCTTGACTCCAAGTGGTGTGGAGTGCCTGGGACCCACGTCTGGGCATCCCCAGCGCACTTAGGGCGGCAATTGCAAACAAAACAGGTGATGGACCGAATGTGGATCAATGTCACACATTCACCCCAGTCAAAAGATCTGGGCCCAAATCCATCGTTTTTTTGCACTCCACACCACCCTGGGTTAGACAATGGCGATATGCAAATCAGCTCTGACCCTGTTGCCCCATGGGAACAGTCCAGTCCGAACTACAAAAGCCATGTCCTTCCCAGAACGGAATCAAGCATCCGAGGACCGGACCGGTTTTGAGGTAACACCTCTCATCAGCCCGGCTAGCTTGACTCCAAGTGGTGTGGAGTGCCTGGGACCCATGTCTGGGCATCCCCAGCGCACTTAGGGCGGCAATTGCAAACAAAACAGGTGATGGACCGAATGTGGATCAATGTCACACATTCACCCCAGTCAAAAGATCTGGGCCCAAATCCATCGTTTTTTTGCACTCCACACCACCCTGGGTTAGACAATGGCGATATGCAAATCAGCTCTGACCCTGTTGCCCCATGGGAACAGTCCAGTCCGAACTACAAAAGCCATGTCCTTCCCAGAACGGAATCAAGCATCCGAGGACCGGACCGGTTTCGAGTTAACACCTCTCATCAGCCCGGCTAGCTTGACTCCAAGTGGTGTGGAGTGCCTGGGACCCACATCTGGGCATCCCCAGCGCACTTAGGGCGGCAATTGCAAACAAAACAGGTGATGGACCGAATATGGATCAATGTCACATATTCACCCCAGTCAAAAGATCTGGGCCCAAATCCATCGTTTTTTTGCACTCCACACCACCCTGGGTTAGACAATGGCGATATGCAAATCAGCTCTGACCCTGTTGCCCCATGGGAACAGTCCAGTCTGAACTACAAAAGCCATGTCCTTCCCAGAACGGAATCAAGCATCTGAGGACCGGACCGGTTTCGAGGTAACACCTCTCATCAGCCCGGCTAGCTTGACTCCAAGTGGTGTGGAGTGCCTGGGACCCACGTCTGGGCATCCCCAGCGCACTTAGGGCGGCAATTGCAAACAAAACAGGTGATGGACCGAATGTGGATCAATGTCACACATTCACCCCAGTCAAAAGATCTGGGCCCAAATCCATCAGTTTTTTTTTTTTTTTACACTCCACACCACCCTGGGTTAGACAATGGCGATATGCAAATCAGCTCTGACCCTGTTGCCCCATGGGAACAGTCCAGTCTGAACTACAAAAGCCATGTCCTTCCCAGAACGGAATCAAGCATCCGAGGACCGGACCGGTTTCGAGGTAACACCTCTCATCAGCCCGGCTAGCTTGACTCCAAGTGGTGTGGAGTGCCTGGGACCCACGTCTGGGCATCCCCAGCGCACTTAGGGCGGCAATTGCAAACAAAACAGGTGATGGACCGAATGTGGATCAATGTCACACATTCACCCCAGTCAAAAGATCAGGGCCCAAATCCATCGGGTTTTTTTTTTTTTTTTTTTTTTTCACTCCACACCACCCTGGGTTAGACAATGGCGATATGCAAATCAGCTCTGACCCTGTTGCCCCATGGGAACAGTCCAGTCCGAACTACAAAAGCCATGTCCTTCCCAGAACGGAATCAAGCATCCGAGGACCGGACCGGTTTCGAGGTAACACCTCTCATCAGCCCGGCTAGCTTGACTCCAAGTGGTGTGGAGTGCCTGGGACCCACATCTGGGCATCCCCAGCGCACTTAGGGCGGCAATTGCAAACAAAACAGGTGATGGACTAAATGTGGATCAATGTCACACATTCACCCCAGTCAAAAGATCTGGGCCCAAATCCATTGTTTTTTTGCACTCCACACCACCCTGGGTTAGACAATGGCGATATGCAAATCAGCTCTGACCCTGTTGCCCCATGGGAACAGTCCAGTCCGAACTACAAAAGCCATGTCCTTCCCAGAACGGAATCAAGCATCCGAGGACCGGACCGGTTTCGAGGTAACACCTCTCATCAGCCCGGCTAGCTTGACTCCAAGTGGTGTGGAGTGCCTGGGACCCACGTCTGGGCATCCCCAGCGCACTTAGGGCGGCAATTGCAAACAAAACAGGTGATGGACCGAATGTGGATCAATGTCACACATTCACCCCAGTCAAAAGATCAGGGCCCAAATCCATCGGGTTTTTTTTAAAATTTTTTTTTTACTCCACTCCACCCTGGGTTAGACAATGGCGATATGCAAATCAGCTCTGACCCTGTTGCCCCATGGGAACAGTCCAGTCCGAACTACAAAAGCCATGTCCTTCCCAGAACGGAATCAAGCATCCGAGGACCGGACCGGTTTCGAGGTAACACCTCTCATCAGCCCGGCTAGCTTGACTCCAAGTGGTGTGGAGTGCCTGGGACCCACATCTGGGCATCCCCAGCGCACTTAGGGCGGCAATTGCAAACAAAACAGGTGATGGACTAAATGTGGATCAATGTCACACATTCACCCCAGTCAAAAGATCTGGGCCCAAATCCATTGTTTTTTTGCACTCCACACCACCCTGGGTTAGACAATGGCGATATGCAAATCAGCTCTGACCCTGTTGCCCCATGGGAACAGTCCAGTCCGAACTACAAAAGCCATGTCCTTCCCAGAATGGAATCAAGCATCCGAGGACCGGACCGGTTTCGAGGTAACACCTCTCATCAGCCCGGCTAGCTTGACTCCAAGTGGTGTGGAGTGCCTGGGACCCACGTCTGGGCATCCTCAGCGCACTTAGGGCGGCAATTGCAAACAAAACAGGTGATGGACCGAATGTGGATCAATGTCACACATTCACCCCAGTCAAAAGATCTGGGCCCAAATCCATCGTTTTTTTGCACTCCACACCACCCTGGGTTAGACAATGGCGATATGCAAATCAGCTCTGACCCTGTTGCCCCATGGGAACAGTCCAGTCCGAACTACAAAAGCCATGTCCTTCCCAGAACGGAATTAAGCATCCGAGGACCGGACCGGTTTCGAGGTAACACCTCTCATCATCCCGGCTAGCTTGACTCCAAGTGGTGTGGAGTGCCTGGGACCCACGTCTGGGCATCCCCAGCGCACTTAGGGCGGCAAATGCAAACAAAACAGGTGATGGACCGAATGTGGATCAATGTCACACATTCACCCCAGTCAAAAGATCAGGGCCCAAATCCATCGGGTTTTTTTTTTTTTGTTGTTTTTTTTTCACTCCACACCACCCTGAGTTTGACAATGGCGATATGCAAATCAGCTCTGACCCTGTTGCCCCATGGGAACAGTCCAGTCCGAACTACAAAAGCCATGTCCTTCCCAGAACGGAATCAAGCATCCGAGGACCGGACCGGTTTCGAGGTAACACCTCTCATCAGCCTGGCTAGCTTGACTCCAAGTGGTGTGGAGTGCCTGGGACCCACATCTGGGCATCCCAAGCGCACTTAGGGCGGCAATTGCAAACAAAACAGGTGATGGACTGAATGTGGATCAATGTCACACATTCACCCCAGTCAAAAGATCTGGGCCCAAATCCATCGTTTTTTTGCACTCCACACCACCCTGGGTTAGACAATGGCGATATGCAAATCAGCTCTGACCCTGTTGCCCCATGGGAACAGTCCAGTCCGAACTACAAAAGCCATGTCCTTCCCAGAACGGAATCAAGCATCCGAGGACCGGACCGGTTTCGAGGTAACACCTCTCATCAGCCCGGCTAGCTTGACTCCAAGTGGTGTGGAGTGCCTGGGACCCACGTCTGGGCATCCCCAGCGCACTTAGGGCGGCAATTGCAAACAAAACAGGTGATGGACCGAATGTGGATCAATGTCACACATTCACCCCAGTCAAAAGATCTAAGCCCAAATCCATAGTTTTTTTTTTTTTTTTTTTAAGTGCGCTGGGGATGCTCAGACGTGGGTCCCAGGCACTCCACACCACTGGAGTCAAGCTAGCCGGGCTGATGAGAGGTGTTACCTCGAAACCGGTCCGGTCCTCGGATGCTTGATTCCGTTCTGGGAAAGACATGGCTTTTGTAGTTCGGACTGGACTGTTCCCAGGGGGCACAGGGTCAGAGCTGATTTGCATATCGCCATTGTCTAACCCAGGGTGGTGTGGAGTGCAAAAAAACGATGGATTTAGGCCCAGATCTTTGGACTGGGGTGAATGTGTGACATTGATCCACATTCTGTCCATCACCTGTTTTGTTTGCAATTGTTCTCATTGGGCATTACTTTAAGTGGGCGGAAGTTCATATGGATGCCAGTGTGACCACGGAGGTGGATATTGATTGATTTTTTGGAGGATGTTTTTTCCAGAGAAGGTGTACCAGAGTCGTTGGTGTCTGATAATGGGGTGGAGCTTAAATCAAGTAAGATGCAGTCGCTTTTGTAAAAGTGTGGTGTTAATCATGTAAGCGCGTCATTGGATTATTCCAAAAGTAATGGCCAGGTTGAGCGGTTCAATGGAATTGTCAAAGAGTCAATACAATTGCACTTAAGTTTGGGTTATCATGGAAGAAAGCTCTTCAAAGTATGTTGTTATCAAACACGATTACACCTCATTCAGTAAAAGGTAGAATGCCATTTGAGGGGTGAAGAGGAAGGTAACCTTCTTCAAAACTTGTACCTTGCTTGTTGAGGATTAAGAAGGAAGAGAAAGGGAAGTCAGAGGTTGAGTTTCTGATGAAGAGGAATGCGGAACAGAGTCAACCGAAGGTCATTAACAGAATCAACATTATTATTATTATTATTATTATTTGAAGCTTGTAAAGTGCACAGCTACCCCCAGTGGCATTTCCCGGCTCTAAGACAGGCGGCAGGTGCGGCTACTCATAGAGGGCTAAAAGTTGGAAAACAGCCAGGTCTTCAAGTGGCATCGGAAAATAGATTCAGATTCAGCCATCTGCAAGGACATTGGCAGGCTGTTCCAGGCTTTGGCCGTTATCACTGCGAAAGCTCTGACATCCATTCTGGAGCGGCGAAAACAGGGAGTCACCAAAAGGCGGAGATGTTGATCTACTGGGAGGGTTTAAGGTATTCCAGATTAGGACAGACGCGCAACCGAGTGACCGCTGGGTACTGTGGTGTCGTAAGGTATCAGTTTCCAGGCAAAGGGGCAGGCGGTAATCCCTCGTAACCGCTCAAAGGTGGATCAGAATCCACACAAAATACACAAAAACAACAAAAACCCCTGCTCTAGGAAATTAGCAATAAAGTCTCAGTGATTCCTGGTTGTAATAACAATAGTAAAAAGTGCACATCGATAACGTTTCAAAGTCAATAGATAGCGGTGTGCCAAGAAAGAAATTTCAATGAAGTAGGATCCTTGTTATGGAAAACAGTTTATTGTTCCTCTTGTTCTGGCCAACACGTGTTTCATCGCAGGGAAACAAACTGCGAATCTTCAGGGCCTCTTGAGAGAAAAAAGCCGGAAGTAATGATGTGGCCAACGCCCGGGAGGGCGAAAATATGGATAATGCGCTTTAAACGCGTAGTAGGATGATTCCTTATTTGGGTCATAAGGAGGCCATGACCGGGAGGAGAAGAGATTGAAGCTGTAACGCTTGAATTAAGGATGACAGGCGGGTACACCTGGCTATATTCGTTTCCCCTCCTGTGGTTCCCGGCGCCGTTTTTCGAAGACGGAGATGGTTTGATCTGAGTGAGCGGTTAGACAAAGCATGCTTAAGTCGGGCTCTAAGGTAGGTCGGTCCCTGACCCTGCATTGCTCTAAAAGCCAAAACCAGTGACTTAAACTGAATGCGCCTGGTCACTGAAAGCCAGTGAAGCTTCTTCAGGTGGGTAGAAATCGAGTGGCGATATGGGATGTTATCGATCAACCTGGCCGCCGCGTTCTAAACAATCTGTAAGTGTTTGATCGGGTAGGCAGGAGCCCCAGCGTAGATACAGGTTACATAGTCCAGATGTGAGGTCATCAGGGCGTGAACAATGGTCCGGCAGAATTCCCGAAGGAGAAAAAGGAGAATTTTGCGAATCATGTGCAATTTACCGAAACACGCTGATGAAACCTGGTTGAATTGAGATTTACAGGATAACTCGTTGTTGAACCAGAATCCGAGATTCCTGGCTGAGTCCACAGGTTCCGGAGGGGGTTTAACTCCAATGGCCACCATCATAAATCATGGACGCGCTGACACTGGAATGCAGCAATAATGTTTTAATGGTTCGCTTTTGAGCACTTTGTAATTTGTTAGTCAGAGCGGCTAACAAGTGGCATTTTTAAATAGAAAATCTTTTTTACTTACTCAGTTCTATTATCCTGCTCCAAACTTCCCGGGCCACCACGAGCATTGCTCGATGGTTGTGGAGGGAGTCTCTCCTTCTTTTCTATTTCTCCTCAGTGGCATTTTACACATTTTCGGTAGGAAGAGGTGAGCGTTCTAGTGCTCTAACCTCTTTCCTTTTAAAACCGGATGCTGGGGGCGACGCGCACTGGACGCGCTGACACTGAGATGCAACTATAATGTTTTAATGGTTCGTTTTTGAGCACTTTGTAATTTGTTAGTCAGAGCAGATAACAAGTGGCATTTTAAAATAGAAAATCTTATTTACTTACTCAGTTCTATTCTCCTGCTCCTAACTCACCGGTCCACCACGAGCATTGCTCGATTGTTGTGGAGGGAGTTTCTCCTTCTTTTCTATTTTTCCTCAGTGGCATTTTACACACTTCCGGTAGGAAGAGGTGAGCGTTCTAGCGCTCTAACATCTTTCCCTTTAAAACCGGATGCTGGGGGCGACGTGCAGCGGACACGCGCAGCGGGTGAGCCGGTGGCGCGCCAAAGGCAAGCCCGTCTGCACCCGACCGCGCCAGTTCGTCGCCCGGAGCCAGGACCCCTGCTGGTTCTCTTACTTGTCAATCAGTGCATTCCAGAACTATCATCACTTACTCTAGACAGGAGCTGGTTTCCATTAAAGATTGTATTTCGTCTCCCTCTGCAGGTAATGAGCTTTACACTTGTATTCACCGATTTCCCCCCTCGGTTGAAGGCCCGTCATCCTGCCTTCTATGTGGCTACCACAGCTTGCCACTCTCCCTGGCCAATGTCTCCTCTGTCACTGTCGATACCTACAGTGCATCTGTAACCAACTGGGATTGCTTTTGGCGAATGTTCGCTCCCTTCCCAAGCATTCCACTAACATATGGGACCTATTCGTTTCAGCATCCTCAAACATAGGGTTCCTAACAGAAACCTGGTTAAAACCCTCCTCCGCTCCAGGTATTGCTATGGCGGTTCCTGACGGATATCGCATCTTAAAACTAGATAGGCCACATAAAACTGGTGGTGGGGTTGCAATTATTTATAAAGATCCAATAATAGCGACATTATTAGACCAATATTGTAGTGACAACATAGAGATTCTTATATTCAGAATCGATGTTCACTCGCAATTAAGCTGGAAGGGAGCTCTTGTTTATCGCCCCCTGGCCCTCTTGCTAATTCTATCTCACTTCTTCAGGACCTGATTGCCCCCTATGTGATATCAACAAATAAGTTCTTAATATTAGGCGATTTTAATGTTCATAGTGAAAACCCTGATGATTCGGATGCCACCACGTTCCAGAGGGAAATGTCTGCCCTGGACTCACAAAAAGGAACAATACCCAACACATATTGCTGGCCATGTTTTAGACCAAATCCTCTCCAATTCATCCGATATCTCGTATAAAGCCACTATTCCTCTAACATGGTCGGATCACTCGTGCATATCTTTTGATCTGACTGGCACCCGTGAACATGTATATAAAAAGGCTCCAATAACGCGCACATACAGACAGTGGCACAAACTATCTCCTAGTAAATTTCGTGCTGCACACACCCCTGAATATTTACCCATTTCGAACACAGTCGACAATCATTTTTCGTCCTTTTATAATACAATTATGCTCACTCTAGATATCTTAATTCCTGAGACAAAAATCCTGCGTGGCCCCCACTCGTACACAGACACCTTGGTACACAGCGAATCTGCGCCTAAAGAAAAGCAAATGTAAAAGGTTAGAACGACAATGGCGCCGAAATAAAAATTATACAAGTAAGGAACAGTATAAAGTGGCTCTAGACATCTACCACAAACATTTAAAACTCGCACGGAAAAATCATATAGCCAGCCAGCTGGAGCAAGCAGGCAACACCCCCAAAACTCTCTTCCACATCCTCAACTCTCTCACTAATCCTAAAACTTGCAATTCAGAAGAGGAAGCAACTCAACCACTGTGCGATAATATAGCTAATCATTTCTCACAAAAAATAGAGAACATCTACAATAAGATATTACCTTCCCCTACTAACACTAACTACGTTTCTCCAACTGGCCACGACCCGGCTCTTAAAAATCAGCTTACCTTAAAAGAATTTCCCTTGCTCACTATTCAGGATACGGAATCATTACTAAAATCCGCCAAATCGGGCTCTCCCATAGATTTATTACCCACCAAAGAAGCAAAAAAACTTGCAGCCGAATTAGCTGGGCCTATCTGCACCATCCTCAATTGCTCCATTAAACAGAGCCGTCTCCCTAAAGAATGGAAGGATGCGCCGATCATGCCCATTAGGAAAAATCTTAAACTATCTTCAAGTGAGGCGTCCAACTACCGCCCTATCTCTTTACTTCCTCTATATAGCAAACTATTGGAAAAGCATATTAACGTCCATCTCTCTACTTTTATAGAAGCTTCCAACTGCCCTGATCATTCCCAGTCAGGGTTTCGCCCCTTGCACAGCACTGAACTAGCATTGGTGAACGTAACTGACGATATTCGTATGCTGGCGGACGATGGTCAAGCAGTGATTCTTGTACTGCTTGACCTGTCCGCTGCTTTTGACACCATTTCTCATCAAATCCTGCTGGACAGATTGAGCTCTAAAGGCATCCAGGGTTCTGCCTTAGCCTGGCTTCAGGACGCAAACAGTCAAACTTGGACCTTTTTTTTCTAAGACCACCCAAGTCACCAAAGGGGTACCGCAGGGGTCCTGCCTGAGCCCATCCCTGTTTAATGTATATATTGTTCCTCTCTCAGCTCTGCTTAGGAAGATTGTGTTCATCCCAATCTCCCACGCGGATGACACTCAACTCATCCTATCTTACAAGAAAGATACTCCTGACATCCAAAACATGTTCAGAGAAGGGATGAGAGCCGCAACCTCTTGGATGAGCAGCAACTTCCTGCAGCTGAATGCAGGAAAGACAGAAGTCATACTTTTCAAAGACGCGATCACCAGTTGGTCCCATAGTTGGTGGCCTGATGACTTGGGACCATCGCCTCTGCCAAAGAAAGTTGTCAAAAACGTACTCTGACACCACAAGATTCTACCACTGAGGCCAGAGGAGGGAGATATACATACAAAAATAGCGGGCCCAGCGCGGGGCCCGGAGGGACTCCACAGTTCAGTGGTTTCTCCTCGGACACAAATGGCTGAAGGGAGACCTGTTGAGTGCGGCAATCTTGAAAGGATCTGATCCAGGCTAGAGGGGTACCCTGAATCCCGAGACTGTACAGTCTCTCAAGCTAAGTATCATGAGAGACCGAATTGAATGCCGTGGACAGGTCGAGAAGCACCAGCATCGCTGCTTCACCTGCGTCCAAACATTCACAAATGGTTTCAGAAACCTCCAGCAGCGCAGTCTCTGTGCTATATCCGGATCTAAACCCGGATTGTGAGTCGTGTTAATGATGGCACGTCTCAAGATAGCTCGATAATTGCTCCAGAACTACTTTTTCCTGGACTTTGGCTCATTTAGGTAGCAGGGAGATAAGCGTTTTTTTTTTTTAAACGGAAGTATTTGCATCCGTATTTTTCAAAATAGGCATTAGCATGGCCTGTTTCCAGGTCAAGAGCAAGAGGGAAAGCCCCAGTTCACAGGGAGGTGTTCCAAATCAAGTTCAAAGGAGATATAATAAGGGGGGCTAAAGAGCAAAATAATAATGCCAGGCAGGGGTTCTTTGTGGAGCTTGATTTACAGGCGAGCAATTTCTGGAGTGCTAAATGAGTGGAGATCGGGTGAAAGGTGGTGAATGGCTCACTATTGGTTACCACTGAGTTTTGAACCGGGCAATCCAGAGTAGGGCCGAACGTAGAGTAAATGTCTAAAATGTTATCTTGAAAGAAGTCCGACAGTCCATTTTAGAGTTCCTGAGTAGGGGGAATCATGCTAGATAATGCAAACGGTTTCGTAAAATCTTTCAGTATTTAAACAAGCCTTTACAATACAATAGGTCTTGTATTTGTGAGAGTTAGAGCTATTGGCACTGAAAATGACAATGTATTTTATCTATGTGTTTTGGTTTAGTGTGGAGTGGATGTATGTGGTTTGGAGTGGAACTATTTGGGCAGAATTGGAATTCTTTGTTGTTGAATTTTATGGGGTGGAATTGTGTGGTGTGCAGAATATTTATGTCGTGCAATTACGTCACATGTTGAATACGTGGGTGAGAGCTGTATAGAACAGATAGAAATGAAGATATAGAGGGATAGGTGGTTTATGCAAGAAGTGATGAATGAACTCTAGATGGAGTAGCAGAAAGTGTGTGAGGGAGAGAGAAAGAAGGCGAGAGCATGCTACAGATGCATAAAGAGGGAGCACCAAGTGGCAAGAAGTGTTATAAACAAGTTACCTATATTCCACTTCAACCGCACCAGTTAATCAAACCCTAAAACTCCCCCCACATTTACAAATCACGCCCTCTGCTTACACAAGCCCCAGATGCTCACTTGTTAGGGTGTAGAATTTGTTTGTTTTGAGCAGTGCCGAAAGGCTTCAAATACCCCATTGTACCGCCAGATCAATTCCAGGGCAAGTTTCTGCAGCATTGCAGCACCAAGAAAGTGCAAGGAAACTGCTGAACGGACCTCACTCCTAGCCCGCCTCCAAAGTGTACTCCCACCAGTGTAATTCTGACATTGGACGTCTAGCCAGTAAGATGTGTACCTTGTTCCTTCACTATATGGCTGTTAATAATGCCTGCTGCCAAAGTATAATTAGAAAATATGCGTCTATATTTTTTATAACTATTTATATGAATCCTTTTTTTCTGGTTTAACGACAGGTATTTTCTATGCAAAAAAAGTGCCATAAATCACAAAACTTTGATGAATACATATAAGAAATTTTTATTATGATTGTCTAAAACTTATTCATTTTTTTATGTATGTACTTTTCCTGCTTTAGTGTTTTTTGAAAGTGAGAATATTGGCAGTTTTAAGATGAAGGGGTTTATTAGTGAACCACACAGTAGGGTTTGTTCTCCAAATAAGCTACAAACATTGAGCAGCTGGGATGAATTTAGATCTAATCCGGGCGGGAGGAGGTGGTGGTGGGAGGGCAGCACGGTCGAGATTAAGTGAATTACAACAGGCACAAAAGCTTAACATGCACCCTCAGTGTAACTCGAGCATGTAAAGGATTAGGAACACAAAACGAATGTAAAGCACAGCAGACTTGAAGTGTGCAGTGTGCTGAGCATGAGGCACACAAAAAAAATAAGCGAGGCAGCCGTGAAGTGAGCTCCATGATGAGCCAGGAGAAAAAAAGGCAAAACAGAAGACTTATAAGAAGTGCTTCTGGCAGTCAGAGTAGAGAGCACGCACCCACGGTTAAACATGAGCAGGCACGAAATAAAAAAGGAGTCACCAAAGGAACACATAAACACCAAAAGCATAAGGATACAGTACTTGGCCGGTGCTCCGTGGGAGGAAACAAAAAAAGCCAAGATATACAGGATGCTACATTATCAGATTGCCTTTTGGATGAAAACAGATTAAGTCAGCAGAGGATCACTGAAATTATCTCTTTCTTGGCAAACCACAATCTAAATCAAACAACATCCAAGTTAGTGTGGCACCTGGTGAACTGGATCATGTCTAAAGGATCATAAACACGGAATGTAATCATGAAACATTCATTTAGTTTAACATTTCCAGTATTGGCCATGTGTTGCATTGATTGCATTTTTATAAACAAATTAGCCCAATGATGCAAGTCACCGAACAGGGTCAGGCAAAAGCCAGTCTTTCCTCACATGCAAAAGCTGTGTCATAAACATTCAAACCATTAGCTCTACAACAGTAACAGCTGAAGGAAATGCAATGGCTGATAGACCATCATTCAGCTAGGAAAAGTGTAAAAAGATACTGTCCCGCTACAGCTGGGCACTCAGAGGCATGGCTGCCTCGTGGAGAACCAATACAAATCTGGTTACGGCTGTCCTTTTTCTCAATGCTGGTTGGTCTCACACTCCAAATATGGCCAAATGACAGTCATGTGTTAATGTTTTTATTTTTTGTTATCATAGTCCTTTTAGCTCATGGAAAAGGTGGCATAATGGGATGGGGTTAATGAGATTTTCTTTTAATACTTCTTAGTTCCCATGATGCCTCAATCTAGATTTCCACTGATTGCCTTGGAGACGGACTAGATGAGGCTTTTTAGCTAAACCTGTTATATGTAGAGCACGTTGAGAAGAATCCGCAGTAAAAATGCCTTCTCTCCCCAACTGGACCAAGAGACAGGATTTCAGAAATACTGGGGCATATTATCAAGGGGGTTTATCTCCGCTTTTTTGGCTTTAAAAGCCAAGAAAGCGGAGATAAAATTATCTCCCTATTACCGAGCTGCCGCTAACACCAGTTAGTGACAGCTAGTAGGAGATAGCGACCATCTTGGGCCCCACTTTGCATGTCAGTGATATTTATCACTAATGAGATGCAAAGTGGGCGTGCCAAGATGTTAGAGACTGAAAACAGTCGCTAACATCGCTATCTCCTATTACCAACTTTTGGAGATATTCGCGCTAAGCGGGAATATCTCCAAAAGCTAACACCTGCCCTGAGCAGTTCTTAGCCATGTTATCCAATGGGAGGTGGATAACATGGCTAAGAGCATTAGCTCGCTAAAGCATGAATATCGCTGACTTTTCAGCGATATTCATGCTTTGCCGCGATTTTTACCGCATTTGCGTTAAACCTTGGTAATACCAAGGTTTATTTGCGGTCAACATCGCCGCAGCGCTGCGGTAAATTATTGTCTCTAACCAAGCAATAGCGATAATTATCGCTATTGCTTGGTAATATGCCCCACAGTGCTTTGCATGGACTCATTTAGACTCCTCGAAATGTCCAGTGCTAGCTGTAGGCAAGCAGTTCTTATTGCAGAAGTTAGCGGGAACGTTGCAATGAACTACAGTGTGCGCAGTTTATCACAAGCAAAACGGGCAACGTCCACTATGCAAATAATATGCGTTTCATTTTTGGTTGAAGTGACAGAGTTCATATAGTGGTCAGTAAGGGAAATCATTTACAATTTTTGACCCCCAATCACATTTAAGAAAGTACAAAACGGAAAAAAAACGTATTAGTGCTTGCAACTGTACTGAAGTAGCGGTCGGGCTTCAAGGAGCCTTCAGGGGGGATGTATGTCATTACGACGCGGTGTTTACACCATGCTACCATTATAACGCAGTTATCACAATGCAAGTCGTTACAACGACTTGCGTTGGAGGGCGCTGGATTGTGGATTATTTTAATTTTCTATTCCAACTCCAGCCGACGTAACAGTAGGGAAGGTGTTTGAATCTAGTAACGACTTGCGTTGTGATGGCTGCGTCGTAAAGGCCCCGCGGTGTAAACACTGCGTTGTAAAGGATGTTTCCCTTCAGCAGTCACTCAGGTGCCAATGTTTGTTGGCAAAGCACCGGGGCCTTGGGTCTTCAGTGCCATCATTGTTACTGTTTCACACATGGTGAATAGTAAATGGGAAAAGACGACTACAGAAGAAATAAAACAGCACCTGGGATAGACGGTCTAAAACACCAACGGGACTTCTGCACATCGAAGTTGATAGCGGTTTAAAGCCCGCCGAGAAAATCCTCTTCGGTCGAAGGAGCCACTTCTCTGGTCTCTCCCACACGTATCCCTACCGCCTATGACGCTTTTGCTCGCTGTTCCTAACGCGACTGTGACTTTGTTTCCTGTGACAACTCTCCTAGTCACGTTCTATGCAATGAATTAAGGGATTTAGCTTCATGCAAAAATGCCTTTCAATAACAATGGGAAAGATATAGTTGCTTAGATCAACTTAAGAGTTACTTCAAACATCTCGGGCAGATTTACAAGCCCCTTGCACCAATTTTTAAAGTGTAAAAGTGACGCAAAAGTGGTGCAAAGGGCTTGTAATTCTGCCCTGTCATCTCCTATCCATCAGACCTTTGAGAAAGTTAAAACTTTCAGTACAATTGCTTAAAAAAGCTTAAAATTGCTTAGGTGTTGAAAGGTGCAGTGAAACTTGAAGATGGGAGAGTGCGGATTTTATGGCATGTGAGTGAGTGCAAGAGAGTTAGCGGACATAATGGTCAGGAGTGTGGCATGCATGACCCTAAGTGGATACTTGATGGGTGATAAGGTGTGTTCAAAGGTTGAAGCAAACTCTAGGGTGAGTGAGATGTGTGGGAGTTGTGGGGTAGCCAATGGTGGAGGTCAGAGGGATCCAGATGTGAGAGTACTTCGAAGTGCGAGAGGCAGTAAATTGCGTGGTCATATTAAAGAGTTTGTGATGGGATAATATTATATTTTAGTTATTTACAGTGTGCATATTTATTTCTTGGTAGTTGGTGTTCTAAGAGGGAAATGAGCAAGTGTCATTCATCTATTGTTGTTTTGTTGTGTTTGTTATTTGTATTGAGGGGAAGGTGTGTGGGACATTGGAGTGTTGTGAGTGGAAGGTTGGTGAGGGACATGATCGGTATTAGAATAGGAACATTGGGGGCAGTTGGCCAGGAGTAGCTGTTGTGCTGGGGCTTGCTGGCATCACTCTCTATGTATGAGGAACCAGGAACCCATGAATAAACACTTTGACGTTAATATTACCTATCGGAGGTGGAGTCGTTCTTAACCTGTGGTACTGAAAATCTGGACCCTGCTATAATGTGGTACCGAAGCCCAACACTCGTGTCAGAAGATATCATCATACTATGACGAATTTGGTATCGGCAGACCGGTAATGATTAAGGCATTGTGCCTGTGCATTTGCGTCACGATCGAGTGATGCAATCACCTTAAAATCGTACTTTCTGTCTTTGAACCCTCGGGTTCCATTTTGTGAGCGGCATCCATCTTGTGGTTGCCCTTACATAGTCAATCGAGCTGAAAGGACACGTAGACCTTTCCTGACTCCTCTCTGACCTGGGCGAGCTGCCTTCACTGCCTCCAGCCAAACCTGTTCGGGCAGTCCCCAACCCAATGGCCGGGCGAGATTAACATCAAGGCGCAACATGTCATAAACCATTCACTGCATACAAACCACGCTTTATCATACACACACCTGTCTCTGTTTCTTCTTTATGGCTAGTTTTACAAGGAGGAGGTGCCCGATTTTATTGGGGTTTCAACGATATCTGATGGAAGTTCTGGGCCTTGCTGGGTAATCCATCACAAACTGGACAAACGAAAATATGGGCCTGCCATCATGACTTTGCTTTTCCTTTGTTGTGAAAATATGTATATGACCAAACTGTAAAACTAGGAATATTGTGTATAAAAAGAGAAGGCTGGCTCTGTAAAAACGAACAGTCTCCTGAGAATATACACACAGTGCTGTTGTACTTCTAGGACGCTTGTTACTTGGTTGCAGCCAATAAACTCGATCCTTGACATCACCTAGAAGACTCCGTGTTTCTGTGGTCCAAAACAGGAAGAACCAAGAGGTCTCTGGGTGTTGTTCCCCTGGCACCACCGGGTTCCTAAAAACCCGGCACCTCAGTTGGCGCCCAACTCGGGGCGGTATCAAGCGGTGTCGGTCCAAGCCAGATGTTCGTGAGGAGCTTCGTGTGAAAATTCCAGAGGACGGCCAGCCACTTCAGCGACCCCTGTATGTTGACGTGGTTCCGAAGGTCTTTGCTGCGAGGTTCACCGCGTCCCGACGGCTACGAAGGACTGCTGCCCTGACTATCGCCCTGTTTTGGACCCATTGATGTTTGGTAGAGCGAAACGATAGACGAGTCTTCTAGTGACGTCATCGATCTTCAATACTTCAGTTAAGTATAAGTGGAGCGTCTCCCAGTCCTTAGTTTGATTCTTAGTTTTTGGTATCCTTGAGATACGTTTTGTTTGGAACTTGCAAGCGCCAAAACCAAGGGACTCGTGTATTCACGAGAATATCGTAATCGATAATCCTTTGAAGTTTGAAGCTAGACTAGAGAGCGAAGATGCCTGGTCTTAGCAGACTTGGAAACTTGTTTTGTCTTGGTTATAGTAAGGACTCCCGATTAGAGGATTCGTGTCCGGTTCCTCCAATTGGAACTCCAACATATGAGCTCTATGTGAAGCACGGCGTAGGCCCTATCACGTACAATGAAGTGTGGATAAAATACACCAGAAATGATGGTGTTTTAAAATGGCCTAAATACGGTAGCTTTGATACAGAAATCCTAGATAATATAGAGGTGAAACTTTTTAAGAAGAAAGCCCGGCCGGCGATGTTTTAACTCTTTTCGCCTATGGCGCAAGGAAGCCAAACAGAAAGAAATGAAATTAGCAAAGAAAAATAAAAGAGGTATGTCAATGGTACAAGCTGCCGTTGCATACAGGGATAATGAGGAAGAGCAAGAGAATGAACAAATGCTTAGAGGTAGGAAGCTAGCAGTAGATAAATGCTACCCAGTTCTGCCACAAAAAGGACAAGGATCAACTGAGAAACTTGATAGCGATCCCTTAATGTCCCATCTACTAATTTCACCACCCCCCTATGCACAAGATGCTACTGCACCCCCGCGACGCTTTGTTATACCACGCCCCGCCGCACGAACTCCAGTCCCTGTTCAAGCACCAGCCCCTCTTCAGCTGGTTTCTACTTCTCCGGCGCAGCCCTCTCAATGGCCGCCGCCTTTGCTACATACCCCATCTACCTCTTCTATGACTTCGCCTACTGCTCCAATCGCTTATCCTAATACTGTTTCTGCTACTGCCTCGACTTCTGCTTTACATCAGCCTGTCTTTTCTGACGTTTCTGCCGTTCCACCAGTTTCTCCTTCCGTTCGACAGAGAGTAGCAAACACTGTCACTGGTCTTTTCTCACCTTTCTTTGGGTCGCCTAAGACGACCCCTAATACAGAACGTAGACAGTTGCGGAGTCGACTGCCTGACTAACACGAGAGAGAAGTGCTGAATGAGTTAGCACGTAAATGGGTTACTGATACTGTAAAATATGACGTTCAGTCTGTTATGGAAGTTTTCCATCAGTGGGAAGCCTCTACACAGAGATATGTATTTGAACAGATGTGTGTATATCTCCGTGAAGATTTGAGGGGAAATGATCCAGAATATGATATGATATGAATGAATTATTCTGTGTACGATTTAAGTTCGCAGAAGGCATGATTGTGGGTGCTGATGTTGAACCAGCAATAGAGATGTTGTTGTCTTATAGGAGTAAAGGAAGCAATTCTAGATCACTGTCCGATCATGACATGCCAGGTAGGAAAAAGGCGCGACAGTATCCCATGAGAGAGGTTCCTCCAGTTTGGAGGGAAGGCGATGCGAATGCGAATCCAGCAATTCCGCCGCATTTTCAGCGTGTATGGGTACACTTTCCCTGGAAAAGATCTGAAGTTTTAGCTCTAAAACAGACATTGCCTGATCCCCGTAGGAATCCTGCAGGTTAAAATAAGGAGTTATCACAAACTGCCAGCTCCTGTATCATGAATTTAGCCGACGTAGACATGTTGTTTGGAAATGTTGTTCCACAGCCTTTATGGGGAAAGATTCATCATGCAGATCATGATCAAGAGTTAGGTGACACATGGGCAAATATCGCCGCTACTGATGCTAGACAAGTTGGTGGCGCTAAACCTGAGCCTTTAGTAGCGGAACTCCCTGGTAGAATTATCACGTATATGAAGACGTTGATGCCCGAATTGCGCGTAAATTGGGACAAGTTGTCTGCATGCAAACAGAAGAAAGACGAGAATGTGTCTGACTTTTTCACAAGGTTTGAAGAGACTTTCACCGATCATAGTGGTCAGGATATGGCTACAGAAGGTGGCCAGAGATTGTTTGTAGACAAATTTGTACATAACTTACTTCCTGAACTGTGTAATAAATTGAAAGATTCAGAGAGTGCCTGGGCTGTTTCCACGTCAGCACAGATTTTAGCCACAGCCCAGTACTACGAAAATAGACGCAAAGACGAGCTAGAGAATGCAGATAAAAAGACTAAAGAATTGAAAACTAAAGTCCTTCTCCAGCAAGCTTTTCCGCCTCGTACTGCTAGTCAGCACGACTATCAGCAACCTCAGCAGTATTCAAGAAGCTCGCAAAGAAACGAGTCTTCTTAACAGCGTTTACCGTATGGTCCGAATCAGTGTGCGTATTGCAAGGAAGAGGGTCATTTCAAGAGTAGTTGTCCAGCTTTATTGCGACGTTTGAATGGTGTTTCAGGTGCAAGAGGTAGAGGTATTCAACAGGCTCCTAGAGGTAGGGGCCATGGAAATTTCCCCCAGAATACTCGTCCTTTTCCGCCTCAGAATTCCATGAACAGCTTTGACCAACAGAATAATGCGTCTTCCAGGACGACTCAGTACTATACTGACGACTACTATGCAGAGAATGAGAATGAGGGTAATGATTGCTAGGACAGCCATGGACAGAGAGAGGGAGTTGTTTCAGTTCCAGTAGATCAGAATGGACCTTATGTTGAGGTGATTACATCAGGTGTGTCAGAACCTTTTTTGTTGGATACTGGTGCTACAAAGAGTTCTATGATGCACTCAAAACGCCCTGGCGCACCTCTGTCTGGCGAAATGAATGTTTCAGTAGGTTTTTCTGGCGCCCCGGTTAGGAACCCGATCTCTAGTCCGATGTCCCTTTCTGTTGGGCCATGTGAATTAGAAGCACCCCTTATTCTTACAACAGGTTGTGGTGAAAACTTGCTAGGATTGGATCTGTTAAAAAGATTATATGCGACTTTGTACTGTTCTCCTTCGGGAGTACAACTTACCTTAGGTAAGAAAGTGATTTCTCCAATATACTTGTCAAGGGAAAATATTCCAACAGAATTGTCTTCCCTTCCAGATATACTGTGGGCTACTGGATCCAATGATGTGGGTCTTTTGGAAATAGCGCCATATGTTATAACATTGAAAGCCAATGTTAGGTTGCCACGTATTCCGCAATACAAGATCTCCAGTGAAGGCGAAAAAGCGTTGTTGGCGATCATTTATGATTTGATTGAGAAAGATGTTATTGAAGAGACAACAGGCAACATTTGCAATAGCCCTGTTCTGCCTGTTTTGAAACGAACTGACCCGTCTCAACCACCTGTCTACAGATTTGTGATTGATCTTAGCGAAGTGAATAAGATTGTTGTGCCACAGTTTCCAGTTGTTCCTGATATCACTGCCCTATTGACTATGGTTCCAGCGTCAGCCACTTGGTTCTCGGTGATTGACTTGAAGAATGCTTTCTTCAGCATCCCGATTGCCGAGGAGAGCAGAGATATTTTTGGCTTCAATTTAGGAGGCCGAAGCTTCCGCTTCAAACGCGCTCCTCAGGGCTACTGTGAAAGTCCATCGATATTCAGTCAGGCTCTGAAATCACAGCTTGACACGATCATTTTACCTGATGGTGCGACTCTCATTCAGTATGTCGATGATTTACTAGTTGCTGCAGATACTGAGGAGATTTGCAAGCAAGCCACTTTGTCATTGTTACGCCATTTATGTGATATGAAGCACAAAGTCTCTCTTTCAAAATTACAATTTTGTCGACAAGACGTGACCTACTTAGGTCACATCTTATCGAAGGAGGGAAGGAAGCTGACCCCAGAGAGAATACAAGCAATTGCAAAATTGAGTGTCCCAAAGACACAGAGAGAAGTGCATGCTTTCTTGGGCATTACATCATATTGCAGACAATGGATACCAAATTTCTCCTTGTTGGCCAAACCTTTGGTGGCATTAACTTGCAAGGATACACCAAAACCCATTCCGTGGTCTGAAGATTGTCAGAAAAGTTTTCACGAATTACGTGATGCATTGTGTTCGGCTCTTGTGTTGGGTAACCACGACTACAGTAAGCCTTTCACGTTATATGTCCATGAGAAGGAAGGTTGCGCATTATCAGTCCTGACACAGTCCTTTGGGGACAAACAGCGTCCATGCGCGTACTTTTCAGCAACTCTAGATCCCGTAGCTAAGGCATTGCCAAGTTGTTTGAGAGCCACTGCGGCAGCAGCTGTCTGTATTCGACAGTCTGCTGGGTTAGTAATGAATAACACTCTGATCGTTATGGTCCCACATGCAGTAGACATTTTGCTAAACAGAACAAGGACACAGCATTTAAATAGTGCTCGATTGTCAAGTTATGAGCTGACACTGTTAGCGAGTCACATACACATAAAGAGGTGTGATACACTCAACCCAGCCACGTTATTGCCCATTCCAGTAGAGACAGATGAGGTCGAACAACACGACTGCTGTTTTAGGACAGAAGAAGAGACAGAAGGGAGAGTAGACTTGCAGGATACTCCCCTTCCTGAATGTAATGATGCTTTATGGGTTGATGGTTCGTGTTTCAAATTTCCGAATGGTGATACAACAGCAGCATATGCTGTGACAACGTTGCATACGATTGTAGAAACTGCACATATCCCACACAATTCTGCGCAAGCAGCAGAACTAATTGCACTTACAAGAGCGTGTGTGTTAGCAAAAGGAAGACGAGTGAATGTGTACACAGACAGCCAATACGCCTTTGGCGTGGCTCACAGTTTTGGACGATTGTGGCGTGAACGTGGGTTCCTGACATCGCACGGTGCAAAGATTCAACATGGTCAGCTAGTGAATGAGCTTCTCGAATCACTAACCTTGCCACTACAAGTGGCGATTGTGAAATGCAGTGCACACAGAAAGGTGACGGATGATGTTGGTCATGGGAATGCATTTGCAGATGAAGTTGCAAAAGACACTGCAAGGAATGTGATGAGTCGAATGTATGTTGCAGGCCCCGCGAGATGGATTGGTGACGTTGGCATGTGTGAAGACACGATTGAGAGTGTGAAGTCTATTCAATCCGATGCCACAGAGAAAGAGGTGAATGAATGGAGAGAAAGCAAGGGCAAATTGGATTCGAATGGTTGTTGGGTCGAATTGTCAGAACATCAGAGATGGTTGTTACCTGATGCGTATGTGCTTGCAGTGGATACAATGGCTCATGGAATGGCTCATATCAGTGTGAAAGGGATCTGTAAGTTGTTGGCTCCAGTATGGCAGAATAGTGGAATACCCAAATGTGCAGAGAACGTGGTCAAGAACTGCATGATGTGTCTGAAGTACAATCCTGGTAGGGGAACCCCAACTCCAGCTGGTCATTTTGCACCTCCAACGTACCCGTTCGAGGTTTTGCAGTTAGATTTCATCCACATGGAAAGGTGCGACAATCTGAAGTACGTACTCGTTGTTGTTTGCGCCTTTTCCAGGTGGGTGGAAGCGTATCCCCTTAAGGACAATACTGCCTTATCCACAGCGAAAGCCCTTGTCAAGGAATTCTTCCCTAGGTTTGGAATGCCGAGAATGATCTGGAGTGATAACGGGAGTGAATTCGTGGGACGAGTGATGAAGAGAGTCTGTGAGAGTCTAGGCATACACCAGAAGTTCCACGCTGCAAATCACCCCCAATCAGCTGGATTAGTAGAATGCTATAACAGCACTCTGAAGTTGAAGCTTGCCAAGATCCAAGCAAGCACAGGTCTTAAATGGCCTGACGCTCTGCCCTTGGCGCTCCTATCTACGAGAATGACTGTCCACTGTAGAGTGAAACTTAGTCCCTATGAAATAGTTTTCGGCCGTCCGGCCAACATATGGGGAGTGCCTAGACCCAAAAAGTTTAGTGAGGTAGAGCATCCTGTGCTGCTTGACTATTTGTACGAATTGACAACTAAATTACGTATTTTGCACCAACAGGTTCACAGTTCCCTACCACCAGCTTCTGATGATCCAGGCCACGCTATTGAACGTGGCACATGGGTTTTAGTACACAACTTCCAGTGAACAAAGAACGAACAGCCTCGCTGGACGGGACCCCACCAAGTGCTGCTAGCAACCTGCACCGCAGTCCGTGTGCACAGCAAGAAAAGCTGGGTGCACGGCGTGCACGTTAAACGAGTACCTTTACCTTTGCCCTATGACCGGTGGGTCCAGAAGGGAATTGCTGACTCTGAGACCGAGACTGTGCCTCGCTTCTTGCCGTTCAGTGATGCACGTTTGAACGAAACTACTTCTGAAGAGGAAAGCGACAACATTCTGCAAGGATCTGTGCCACCGTCAATGCAATTGGACACTCCTGAGCCTGAACTCCTGTTTCAAGACCATGCAACTCCTGGTCGAAATCGCTATAACTTAAGGCCAAGACCTATGACTATGGACAAATAAACACATTTTTCTTTTTTTGATTGTGCAGCTCTCTCATCCAGGAAACTTGCTCATTTTTGATTTTCGAACCGCCATCCGGTTCTGCTGCTAGGGCCGCGGCTGCCCAAAGTCTTTGGGGTGCAGCCGAAGACGGTTAGGTCGACGGTTCTGGTCGGTCTAAGGGAGTTGCCCTAAACTGACGGAAGCACTCCTTAGCAGAATCAACCTCCCGCCGCGGGCAGCAACTTAGAGGATGGAGTTTCCCAAAATAGAGAGACCTGCCAGATCAACGAACTCTGAAAGTAAAATATGCACTGTGATGGCAAGAAAACAGTTTTCAATAACATGCATTTTTATGTTGTGTAGCATAATGATGTTTTTGATTGGTTATGCTTTATTCACTTTTCGAGTTTCATTTGCATACACTACACAACCATCACCTCCTCCTACTGTTTCCCCGCACTCCTTTCACCCTCTACCTGAACACGAGCCTGCCAGAAGACTAGAATTTGTAAATAACTCATTCGTCCAACTCCTACACCAGCACCAGTCTATAATGAACACAACAAATTGTTGGGTGTATGGACTCATGCCACACACGACAGATAAGGGTATCCCGTATTTTGTCCTGCCATTTGGCTACCATGGTTCGCTATGGGCTTTTCGAGCAATGTTCCTGTTTGCCCTCGAACCATATGTCCCAGGAAAAAACTCAAGCAACAAGGCACTTGTGGCGGGAATTAGAAATATGAGCAGGGATATCGAGACATTTAAAACGATCCCCAGAGGTGAATTGACGCCTTACAGTAAATGGAATGTAACTCAATATGGAATTTCCTTGACTGAGAGTCAGAAATCAACGAAATCCTCCCCAATCTGGATAGTACCCCACCAAGGTCACCTATGTCTGCAGGGAAATGGCAAAAACCCCAGAGCCCAGCTAGGGAAGAGTGTCTGTACCGAAACTTATGTCTTCTCATCTCAGACATCTCCTTCATTTTTAGCAGCTACGGGTACCTACTTCGTCTGCCACGATAGAGCATACACATGGTTGCCCCCTGACTTTTTGGGCACATGTTTAATCTCGTTTCTGCTGCCACCCACCTACACGGCCGAGGCAGATTACCATTGGACAAGGACAGTTAGGGGTGTCGTGAGTAAAGACGACACTGCGGAACAGGAGTTTGGAGATTTCGCAAAAGGTTTTCTGCCGTTTTGGGGGCCTATGGTGAACAGCAGGAACATTCGCCAACTGACGAGGGTAGTTGAATCAGCCGTGATTGAAACGGCTGGTGCCCTTAGTAACTTGACTGCGGAGCTCCAGTCGGACCGCCTTATGACACTTCAGAACAGGGTTGCCCTAGACGTCATACTTGCAGATCGTGGTGGGGTATGTAGAGTGATCCAATCCAGTTGCTGCATTTTCGTCCCTGACAATGCTCCGACAGTATACCAGGCCATCTCCAAACTACACAAGATCTCGGATTCCATTCACGTGGATAAAGGGGACTGGTCCTTACTGGGGTGGTTCTGGGAACTGATATCTGCCTGGGGATGGAAAATTCTGATATTCATTGGAATGATCTTAGCCATTCTGTTCCTGTTCTGCTTATGTGTACAGTGCGCTCCTGCAATATGTGGCCTCTGTGCTACATCATGTGTAAGGAAGCCTGTGTCAAGAGATGAACTGAGCAACAGGATGATGCTACAGCAGCATCTCCATGACTTCATGAATACAGATTTGGACTCACATTAGCATGAGTTATTGCCTATATAAGGGCAAAAGGAGGGTCTGTGGTACTGAAAATCTGGACCCTGCTATAATGTGGTAACGAAGCCCAACACTTGTGTCAGAAAACATCATCATACTATGACGAATTTGGTATCGGCAGACCAGTAATGATTAAGGCATTATGCCTGTGCATTTGCGTCACGATCGAGTGATGCAATCACCTTAAAATCGTACTTTCTGTCTTTGAACCCTCGGGTTCCATTTTGTGAGCGGCATCCATCTTGTGGTTGCCCTTACATAGTCAATCGAGCTGAAAGGACACGTAGACCTTTCCTGACTCCTCTCTGACCTGGGCGAGCTGCCTTCACTGCCTCCAGCCAAACCTGTTCGGGCAGTCCCCAACCCAATGGCCAAGCGAGATTAACATCAAGGCGCAACATGTCATAAACCATTCACTGCATACAAACCACACTTTATCATACACACACCTGTCCCTGTTTCTTCTTTATGGCTAGTTTTACAAGGAGGAGGTGCCCGATTTTATTGGGGTTTCATCGATATCTGATGGAAGTTCTGGGCCTTGCTGGGTAATCCATCACAAACTGGACAAACGAAAATATGGGCTAGCCCTCATGACTTTGCTTTTCCTTTGTTGTGAAAATATGTATATGACCAAACTGTAAACCTAGGAATTCTTGCCTGAAGAGTAATATTGTGTATAAGAAGAGAAGGCTGGCTCTGTAAAAACGAACAGTCTCCTGAGAATATACACACAGTGCTGTTGTACTTCTAGGACGCTTGTTACTTGGTTGCAGCCAATAAACTCGATCCTTGACATCACCTAGAAGACTCCGTGTTTCTGTGGTCCAAAACAGGAAGAACCAAGAGGTCTCTGGGTGTTGTTCCCCTGGCACCACCGGGTTCCTAAAAACCTGGCACCTCAAACCAGCAAACACTGCAGAGCACATACCTTGTCCTTGGTGCCAGGAGATGCAAGGACAGAATGTATAGGTATGGGTGTATCAGTCGCAGGGTTTTTACAGTGTTGACTTACACGCATCAATACTTAAGACTTGAATGATGGATTCGGCAATATGGTGGTATAATAACAAATATGCCTGCGCTTGGGCCTCATGGTATAATCCCCTAGTTACACCATGAATGATCAGATCAATGAGATCATCTTCTGAGCAGCTGTAGTGCCCCCTGCCCTCTGTGACTGAGAAGTGCAGTCTGTCTCTGGCTATTGCCCTTCCATTACTGGTGCTTTGCAGCAGTTTTTAAGATCTTCTTAGAGTTTCTTGTTGCTCAAATGGGTGTAACTTCTGATATTTATTAGTTTTTCCTCTTGTTCATTGCTTGATTTTGCTTTTGAGTAAGTTTCACTCATAGCCATTGAAATGTCACTCATAACTACACTGAATTAATTTTTTTTTTTTTACTCATAGCGATCTGAAACCCTCAGCAGGTAGGCTTCATTTGGGCGTGGGTGAAGGCCTTTGATGTCTAGATTTAATGTGCTGTTGCGGCAACTTAAAATAAAGCTGGTGCCTGGAGGTGTCTGACTCAGGTCAATCAGATCGTGTGAGGTCACAGTGGGGCGGGTGCGTTGCCGGGAACGAACAACAGGCAAGGTGCTGCCTCCAGGATCCATGTCTGGAATATTTTCAGACAGAGACACCTGCCCTCTGATCGATTGATTGATTGATTCTCCACAGGGCACCGGAGCACCTTCATTAGGAGGCTCTGCAGTGTGAGTCAACATTACAACAAGTGAGAAAGCATGCTCTACAAGCACAGCGCATGTCAGTGCGATCGCTCAGGGCTGCGCAGCTGAGTTCCTCGAGGACGGCTCCTGCAGTGTTCCCCGAGCGCTATAATTGCGTGACTAAAGCATTTTAGTCTATTGATGTGGACACCAGCAGTAACATGTGTTAGTCTCACTCCTGATGCGTGGTTCTGGGCAGGGCTAGATGCATTCCCTCTTTGCCTTGCATTGAAGAAGCTGCCATGTCAGGCAGGAGACAGCCTTTTTGGCTTCAAAAGTCGGGACTGTCCTGTGTGAATCGGGCCTATTGGCACGTATGCACACGAGTATATTGTGGAAGTACCCTAGCCCCACGGAGCCTTTGGTCATTATTCATACATGCCAATAGACCCGATTCAGGCGGGAGACTACCGATTTTTCAAGCCAAAAATGCCTTTATTTTAGCCGTCTCTTGCCTGAAATTGCATTTTCTACAACAGAAGTCAATGGGGGATTTTCATTCTCCTGATTTTCTATTTTAAATCTCCCCCTCCCTGTCCTGAAATGTTGCCTGTGTGATTATTACTGGATTTTGAGACTCTTCACAGCCTGGATCCAGAGCACAAGTCACCATGGGGCTGCTGCAGGAGCCTTGCTGTCACTGAGGGGGCGTGGCCAGCCACAGACATTTGCATACCCAGTGGCTCTGGGTATGCAACACTCGATTCATCAGTACAGGCGACACACGCGTTTGTTTAACAGTAGAAGGAGCGCCTATAGCTGTGCACACACAGGTATCATGAGGGTGACTGACACGTTACCGCTGTAAAGTCACCCTACCATTAAGAAGTTATATTTTCATGGTGATTGTGCGGACCGGACAGCACTCCTCTCCGTCTTTTAAATCGATTCTTTCCGCGGATCACGCGCACTCCGAGGGGCCGTGAGAAGCGGAATCCTTTCAATTTTTGGAGGGTTTCCGTTCAAGAAACTTAATGAGTAGTTGAAATGTGAGTTTACTGGGGGCGGTCGGCCTCGCGTGAGGTGTTCTCAGCCGCTTCCTCCGCGGGGTCACAGGATGACGTGCCCCTGCCTGAAGGAGCGGGAGGTGCAACGCTCCCTCCTGTCGATAGAGGTCAGGAGGCTCCAGAGGAACCTTCAGCGCGTCACCAGCACTCTGCATACCCACAATCCTGTGCGCGCCTCATAATGCTGCTTTACTTTCATTCTAAGATTAGGGCTCTTTGTGGCATTGAAAACAATGAAGAACGGACATTTAAGATCGAAGGGGCCAGAGTATCAGTCCTCAAGTTGGAAGGCACGAAACTCGGCATACCACGTTTTTAAGGGAAATTCCGGGTTATTAGTGTATTGTACTATATACTATCAATAACGAAGCATTGGCAAAGCCAATAGTGGGACCTTCAATAATGAGTGTAACTGATGGATCGCGGTCCAAAATGACGCCCGAAACAAATAAAGTGTATTTGTAACGCTTGTAATCCTAAATCCGTATGCTTTCAACTGGTTCTTATGTAATGCAAAAATGTGCAATCATTTTACGCATGTAACCGTCAGTCCTTATGTTTTCAACTGCATCCTATGTAAAGCGCTCTGACACCTTCGGGTAAAGTTCGCGCTATATAAAATTGCATAAATAAATAAATAAATAAATAAATATTCGCCCCCACCCCCATTGTTTGAAACCGACTCTAGACGTAAATTATACATTTGGGATCCCAAGAGCACAAGTCGCTGCTGCAGGGACCGTGCTGTCAATAAAGGGGGCGTGGCCACACACATTCATTTGCATACCCAGAAGCCTCTGCGGCAAACATCTGATTCATCAGTACAGCGACACAGGCGTTTGTTTAATAGAAGAAGGAGCGCCTGTAGCTGAGCACACAGAGGCTTTCATGAGATTGACTGACACGTCACCTGTATAATGTCACCATACCAGTAGATAGTTCTATATATTCTCTCCACGAATCACGCGCACTCAGAGTGGCCGTGAGAAGCGAAAAACGGTTTACATTATTTGAGGGTTTCTCTGCAGGAAACTCCGTGATTGGTTGAAATGTGAGTTTATTGAGGGCGGTCGGCCTCGCGCGAGGTGTTCTCAGCGCTTCCTTCGCGGGGTCACATGATGACGCGCCCCTGCCTGAAGGAGCGGGAGGTGCAACGCTCCCTCCTGTCGCTAGAGGTCGGGAGGCTCCAGAGGAACCTTCAGCGCGTCACCAGCACTCTGCATACCCACAATCCTGTGCGCGCCTCATATTGCTGCTTTACTTTCATTCTAAGATTAGGGCTCTTTGTGGCATTGAAAACGATAAAGAGCGGACATTTAAGATTGAAGGGGCCAGAGTATCAGTCCTCAAGTTGGAAGACACGAAACGTAGCAAAGCACACTACTTTTCTAAGGGAAACTCCGGGTTATTGAAGTATTGTGCTAGAGATTACAGAAGAAAGCATTGATAGAGCAAATAATTCCCAATATAGGGACTTTGGTTAAGAAGTGTAACTGATGTCTTTGCCGCTGTTCCGATAAAAAGACTGTACGTTTTAAGGAACCATTTGCACAAATGTATGTTATTGCGGTAGGCGGTTGGATTGGTCATGCAAATGATCTTGACAGTAAGGGAGATGTGGCCACCACTATGGCGTAGCAATCCTTGCTGCTGACTCGCCGAGCTGTAATCCATCCGTCAAAGTTTTTCATTACTAGATTCACACACACTGAGGGGGAAAGAGCTATTGCCGAGTTAACTGCACTTTATCGCAGCCAAACCTACGATAAAAACTAAGGGGCATATTATCAAGGGGGTTTATCTCTGCTTTTTTGGCTTTAAAAGCCAAGAAAGCGGAAATAAAATTATCTCTCTATTACCTAGCTGTCGCTAACACCAGTTTATCACTAATGACATGCAAAGTGGGCGTGCCAAGATGTTAGCGACTGAAAACAGTTGCTAACATCGCTATCTCCTATTACCAACTTTTGGAGATATTCGCGCTAAGCGCGAATATCTCCAAAAGCTAACACCTGCCCTGAGCAGTTCTTAGCCATGTTAGCCAATGGGAGGTGGATAACATGGCTAAGAGCATTAGCTCGGTAATGCATGAATATCGCTGACTTTTCAGCGATATTCATGCATTGCGGCGATTTTTATCGCATTTGCGATAAACCTTGGTAATACCAAGGTTTATTTGCGGTAAAAATCGCCGCAGCGCAGCGGTAAATTTTTGTCTCTAACTAAGCAATAGCGATAATTATTGCTTTTGCTTGGTAATATGCCCCATAATCCCATTCACAAGCTGGTGCAAACTCCGCATAGCACCAGTTTACCAGCAATAGCAGCCGCAATAAACATCGCCACAGATGACCACAGCAACTGTCACTAATGAGATGTAGAGTAGGCGTTCCCGTGCCAAAAGCCGCGACAACAACACTCCTCAACATTCACAATGAACAGCCCGATTGGCCCTAAGAACACAGTACAGGCGATAAGGCACGTTAACACCAGGAAATTAACACCTGCTCTGACCTGGTGTAAAGTCGAACCACAGTCAGCACCACAGCCCAGAGCCACACCTGAAGAACAACAAATGCCATGGAGCCAACGATCATGCAGCTCAGACCACCAGGAGGGCCACAACACCCACCAACCCCCCCCCCAGGACCCCGATGCCGATAAACCTGTCAGTTACCGAGAATTATAACGGCGGCTTTTAATACCATAGACCGTAATACTTTAGGTGGCAAGCCCTTTTCTACTAAAGAGAAAAAACATCCTCAGAGCCAGAAATCAGATAGAGATGTTCAGCCCAAATCTCAAAAGGAAAATTGGAGTAACAACAAAAAACAGGTTAAACAGCTACAGAAACAGGAGTCACATCCCGCTTCTCCAGTGCCTACGTCTACTGAGCGCGCTTATGACTTGCGCGACCGTGCTATGATTAAGTTACCTGATCGATTTCAGGTTCCTGATCAACGTTCTCCTCGTTCTTAACAGGACACATTGGCCTCATTGTCCGGTGGTGGTGGCGGCGGCAGAGGATGGGGTGGCCAGCAGAATCGCGACCAGCTCGCCCGAAAGACGGGAAAGGCAAGCAGGATGATTCATCGCAGAAGAGACCCCAGTTTCAGAAAAAGATAGTTGCCGCTTTAACAGCGAGATATGCCACAGATAGTGAGCACTCAGCTTCGGAATCAGACATGGGCGCTGACTCTAATGGATAGCGCAGCGGAGATTACCATAGTGGAGAGAGGCCCTGCCTCCACTACTGAAGGTGACAGCGACTGACGAATATGTAGTTGTTGAGACAGCTGACACTAGAGTAGCTACCCCTGACAGGCTTTATGAGATTGTCCTTTTTATCGAAGGTGACATACAACGTACTATAAAAAGGTTTTTTTGGGGAAAATCTTACAACTACGTATGACATTTTGTTAGCAGAGGCTGACTGACCCTCAGCTTTTGTTCTCGCAGCTCCGAGAGGGGAGGAGGTAATCCTCCCTAGTTTCGCGCACACGGTATCGAAAGAGCATGCGCTGATTTTGCAGAAGAGTGGGCTAAGGCATTTGCGCCAGCTTTGTACAGTACTCACTGTGGGTGGGATACATTTTCCCCCCAACACGAGATTCACTTATGGTCTATGCCACAGCCTCAACCCCAATACCCCATGTGGCGTGAAGCGAAAGCTTCCGTGGCAGAAATCCTTGAACAATTGGAATATCAAGGTGTAATTGAAACCCGTTATTTATTGTGACCAAGCCTGACAGTTCTCACCGTTTGGTATTGGATTACCGGCAATTAAACTCACATAGCCGTACCTGCGCAGTACATGATACCCACGGCTCTGCTTTAGTGGATGGTCTGTGCGTAAAAGGTTTAAAACCACACTTGACATTTCCAATGGTTTTTTTGCCCACAACTTATCTGGTGTCAGTTCCCAATGGAACAGTTTTACCAGTGGTGGCGAACAACTGCAATTTAAAAGACTGCCCATGGGCTATAAAATAGTCCCGGAGTGTATGCTGCCCGTATCGTCTCTCTTTTAGAGGGCTTTGACCCAGATGCGTGATCGTATTTGGATGACATCTATCTCACAGATTATGAAATATGGGCGCATCTCTGTCGCATTAACCGCATAATATGTTGTTTTGTGGACTTCCGTTACAAATTTAACTTTGCAAAGTCTCACATTGCAGAGTACACAGTGTTGTTCCTGGGCTATGAGCTCAACAATGAAGGTAGAGGCTTGGCTCCTCACTTCTTGGAGAAGTGCGCACAATTGCACGCTCCAACAACACTGAAAAAATTGCAATCCTTGCTGGGATTCTTGAATTTAGGGCGTACTTATAATTTTCCAAATCGTGTTGGCTGCCTGAACATACAGCCCTTTTGCAATCATTGCAGGCTGATCTTCTAGAATCTAAATTCTTGCTGACTCGTGATAACCGCACCAGCCTGGTAATAAGAATCGTCCCTGGGGCGGTGGGTATCACATACCTTACTTTTAACGAAGGAGACACAGTAGCTATCGCTTACAAGTCACCCTTGTACACTTCGGCTGAAATGCGGTTTCCACTGTGGAAAAAGTTTTGACAGCAGTGCAAATGGTGAATCTGAAGGAACGTGCACTGTCACAGGTAAAACGCATGTTGTTTGTTACCCCGTATCCTGCCCTAAAAGCAGTGACAAAGGCCAGTGTACTAAGTTCAAAAGCTTTGCACCCACTGTGGATACAATGGGCAACATCTTTGACGTCTCCAGTTGTCACGTTTGTTTTTGATGCCTCCTTGCAGTTGCAGGAGTACTTACAGTATGAACTTATTCATCCTGCTCCTCTGACAATGCGTCCTTTGGAGGATTTCCGTTGTATCATTTACACTGACGGTTCTGTGCAAGTTGCGCATGGGTCTAAGCAGGCATATATCTTAGCCTGCACAAATGTGGTCGGTACAATGGTGAATGAAGAGTTCAATTCCGATGTCGTGCATACACAGACATTAGAGACTGTACGGCTCAATTGGCAGAGCTCCATGCTCTTCTGCTCGCATTGGAGTACGCAGATCCTGGTGTGACTACTCTCATTGTAAGTGGCTCTTACTACTGTGTCCAGACTTACAATTACAATCTGTTCTTTTGGACTCAAAATGAATATCGCGATTCCAAAGGTAGTACGATAAAACATAAAATGATCTGGGTTCGAGTGGCTGAACTTAAAGAGCACAGGGGAGTCCCTATTTTGAAGACATAGAAACTGTCTTGACAATAACGCCTTTAGCGAACACTTAAACCCTTATAAATGAAAACCACAATGTTTAAGGACACATTCAAATAGGTAAAATATGAAAAACGCAATGTCCAATGATGATTGTTATGTAAAAAATTGTACAATTCATTCAGTATAAAAATAATACATTCAACAATAGTTACAGTCCCGTTTACAAATACAGTGTTAAAAATCACATGAAGAGCATGTTAAAAACTTGATTAAAAAGTTGTCGACGCAGCGTTTCGGTTTTATTATTGCACCTTCATCAGGACAAAAAGCTCTTTAGATTTATGGGAAAGGAATGTCTTCCTCTGTATTAAATTAGAGGCGATATTCTTCTCAATACCATTCGTCATGAGATCACGTGCCACTAGTTTCAGATTAGTGCAAGATACATTTCTTAGATATAATAAACTTTTGTGTTAGAGTAGTGGGAGCCACCGTTTCCTTGGTTATCTTGGGGTAGGCTTTCCTATCTTCTCCAGTTTTGAAGAGTTACGAGTGGAGCAGGGAGGCCGTATTACACCGACAAGATCCGGAGAATTAAATACTCCGCATCCCATAGAGACGGATTGAACCGAAGGCGATAATTTATAACGCTATTATCGCCAGTATCCGGTCACCTCTGGCTGTGTTTTTCCAGATTTAAGGAAAGCCTCCAATATGGCAGGTATGAACCTTTGGGCAGTGCTTATCTCCATGAAGCATGGTCGCTACTATTTACCTATAGGTGTCTGAGGGAGGGTAAAGAAGTTTATTTGAATGGTGAAGACTGCACTACAACACCTGATCACTCACTCGTGTGTAGGAATATCCAATTGCATGGCTCATGTAATCAGAACGAGCCAAATTTGGCTTGTGTTTTGAAAGGCACACTTACACCGGCTATTAAACCGACATTTACTTTACTTGCAAACAGGAGTTATTTACTTTTAAATAATGAAGAGTGTTGTGGGATGCTCAGCGGAATTCCTTACGTGGTTACCGTTTCCTAAAGAGTAGTTTGTTGTAAAAACGTTCTGTTTCCTCCTCCACATGGGAAGCTGGATGTTTCCATCTGGCCGTCGATCCCGACCTTGAAAGCAGAGTTCCACAAGATGAGTCGAATAAGAGCTCTATTGTCTCAGAAATAAGTTGCCCTTACATCTGCTCGTGAAACATTTGTCCTTCACGTAGCAAACACCCGCACAGAAGTGCATGCTTTATTGGATACGGATCTACCCCTGCATTTTGGGGAGTTACTTCAGAATATCTTTAAAGCCTCCTCCACAACAGGGTTAGCACACTTTTTTAAAGTTGTCAGTGGTGGCCTTGTGACTTCTTTCCAAACTATATTTGGTGTGTTCCTGGCATTTTTTCATTCGATTTTTTCAAGCCTTTTTGGTGGCGTTCCCTTAATGCTCGCTTTAGTTGGCAGTGTGTTTCTGCTAATTTGTTTGTTTAAAAATGGATGCGCATCCTGTGCCACACAACAATCTGTCCTGGCTGTTGCTGCTCCGTAACCAAATGCTTAGTTAATATGTAGCGCTGCCTTTGGCTACATTGAGCACAGCTTATGGATTATCGTTTCGATTTTGGGTTTTCACATGCGTCCAGCCTGTCTTTCATTGCCTGAGCTGAAATTTTGACTGGACCCTGGATATGTGTCTCTGCAGTACGGTGTCTCGTGACGTGGATTATGATCAATTTATGAGCCCCTTAGTTGCTCATGATTTGTTTTGTTCTGGCGAAGGGATTATGATCTTAGCAGCGATACACGGAGTACTGGCGAAAGATTCTTTGCTGAAAGCCTGGGAGGGGCCGAGGTCTTGGGTGTCAAGCTCGGGATAGGGATGGACTCTGGATTGTTTTGCTAGTCTACCGACCCCCCTGGGCGTTGCCGGTCTTCTCGGATTTATTCCTGGAATTGGTCCAGGATGTTCGATCTCGATACAATAATGTAATTATTTTGGGTGACTTAAATTTCCATTGGGATAAGTCCCCTAAAGAAGGTCAAGCCAATCAGATAGATGAGGCTCTCAGGTCCTTTGGGCTAGTTAAGAGGGTAATGGGCCCTAAACATCAGAAGGGCCACACCCTGGATCTCGTTTGGATAACAATCCCGGATCATGGCCGGGATCATGGCCCAGTAGTTGGGCAGCCTTGTGCATGGTCAGACCACTATCTAGTGAAAGGTATGATATCGGTAGATGAACAGAAGGGGAAGCCCGGAGCAGGATGGAGGGCTATGAGGAAATGGAAACGTATAGATGGGGATGAAATGGTAGCTCATCTCCTAGCCCGTCCTCATATTAACAAGATGGAACAGAACCCAGAGATCATCTGCAAAGCCTTAACAGACACATTAAATAGGGTAGTGGATCTCGTGGCACCAGCTCGAAGGATGAAACTGGTAGATAGAGGAGCGGGGGACCCATGGTATAATGAATCCCTTAGGGAAAAAAAGAGGATGCTACGTAAATCTGAGAGAGCATGGCGGAAGAGATACAGCCTTAACACACGGAGTCTTTACATACAAGAGCTCGCTTCCTATAAACATGCTATCTTGACAAGGAAAGCTGAGTTCTATGAGGACAGGATTTCTAGAGCTCCGGACCCACAGAAAGAAATCTTCAAGGTCCTTATGGAACTCAGGAAAAATAAGGAGCAGAGTCCTGAGTTCAGGCAAGAAGACTGCCAAAAATTTCAGGACTACTTCTCCACCAAGATTAAAGATCTCTTATCGGATATAGCTACTACCCCAATTTTGGACTGTCCTTTACAGATTGTCCCGATCATCCGCCCAGTAGATGATCCCTTAGTCACCCTGCCCTTGATTACAAAGGACAGATTGGCAAACCTTGTAGGGCGGGTTAAATCAGGCTCTCGGGCCGACCCGTGTCCCCTGGAGATTTTTAAACTAGCCATGCCTAGCATTGAGGAAGATGTTCTGTCTCTCCTCAATAATTCCCTATAAATAGGACTGGTCCCATCCCCCTTTAAGGAGGCACGGTTGATCCCCCTGCTGAAAAAAACGGGGGCAGACGTAAAGAACTTAAAGAACTTTAGGCCGATCTCTCAGCTCCCATTTCTGGCCAAAGTTCTGGAGCAGCACGTCCTTACATATCTCTCTGATTACCTGGAGAAAAATATCTTACTTGAGAAAAACCAAGCTGGGTTCCGTGCGCATCATAGCACGGAGCTAGTAATGCAATTCATCCTGGATGAGTTAAGGAATAGAGCTGACAAGAAACTTCCTGGGGCCCTGGTGCTATTAGACCTCTCCGCGGCTTTTGACACCGTTTGTCATAGTCAATTGCTGCTGCGGTTGAGGGACTTTAGCATACAGGGCACAGCCCTTGTCTGGCTCGCCTCTTTTCTCCAAGGGAGAACTCAGAGAGTTCAACTGGCGGACCTATCCTCAACCACAGTACCTATCAACTGTGGTGTACCACAAGGCTCTGCCCTTTCCCCTCTTTTATTTAATGTTTATTTACAACCCCTGATTTCGGCCCTTAACCAGATGGACTGCCAAATTTACAACTATGCCGACGACACCCAAATTGTCATCCAGATGGAGGATTGTTCGGATGCACACGCAAGAATGCAGAACATCCTGAGATACACTGCCAATTGGATGTCTCTAAATTCGTTGAAAAGAAATCCAGATAAGACAGAGGTGTTGCCAATTACCACCATGGGCAACCCCTGGAATGATCTGTTCTGGCCATCAGAACTAGGAGTGCCTCCAAAACCAGCAGCTGTAGTGAAAAGCCTGGGCATCTCCTTGGACTGGAGTTTGACGATGCAAAGGCAAGTCTCTGGAGTGGGGGGCACGTGTGTGGGCTTACTTCGACAGCTTAGAAAAAATTCCTCACTCTTGTCCTTTGCCACCCTAAGATGCGCTGTTTCTGCCCTGATCCTAGCCAGAATGGATTATGGCAACTCACTTTATGCAGGGCTCCCTCAAAAACATCTGAACCAGCTGCAAATTGTCATGAATGATGCCGCTAGATTGATTTTCAAGAAACCTCGGAGAACACATGCTTCTCCCTTATTGCGTGAACTCCATTGGCTACCGGTCAAACAAAGGGTTTTGTTCAAAGGGCTCTGTATCACGCATAAAGCTTTATATGGTAAGGCGCCAAATTACATCAAAGCCCGTCTGGCCCCATACAAGCCTGGTAGACAGCTGCGTTCCTCAGATGCTACCTTGTTAACTCAACCGCGTTTCAAACTATCCACCCTGGGTGGTCGTGCTTTCTCTAACATCTTTCCAGCTGTCTGGAATAATTTACCTACCGAACTGCGCAAAGAATCCAACTTGTTGCCTTTTCGTAAAAAAATTGAAAACAATGCTTTTTCAGCAAGCATGGGGTGTGCTGTAATTTCTGACGATCGGCTGTATAATTTTGTTGGTACATACCTGAAAAAGCGCTTAGAGACCCCGGGGTGATTACGCGCTATATAAATAAATAAATAAATAAAATACTGGGACATTGGAATGTTTTTGCAGCGACGCATGACTTCTTGGCACACAGTTACATTGAGGAAGACCCGAGTTGTCCTCTGGTGGTGCTGGAGGCTCGGTCGTTGAAGAACATGTACGTTCCTTTCCATTACTGAACTGGATGGCTGAAATGTTTTCAGATGAGAACAATGACTTCCTGTTGGAGGCTGTTGCAACGTACTGTGCTTACACGCTGTTGGAGTGAGACAGTTTTTTTCGTACCCTCTCTTTTTTCACGACGGCAGTCGTGTATTAACAGCAACTTTCTAAATTTGACTTTTTCTCACCTACCGTGATTTGTACACGCCAGAGGTGTATATTGACTTTGTGTTTAGTTCCATAATTCGGAGTTCACACAAAAATGTTCGTTTATGGCAAATTGGAACTTGATTCAACTTTTTGAACTTGAACTCTGCTTTCCTAAATTGCCCACGTTCTTATCCGTGCTCCGATCAAGGGAGGGTGTAGTGGAGCTGAGCTTTGCATTTCACACAGTGTTAAGTTAGCATGGCTTATTAGAAGTTTAAACGCCATTTTTACTTTCCTGCTTTGCTTTGCACACGGCACGCAACAGCGCTATTCTTTAGAGAAGCTGAGTATTTTACTTCACACGAGAATAACTTGTTTTTATGCACTTCTAAACTGTTTCGTGAGTTTTGTTTGTACAGTTAGTGCCGTGACAGTCAAGGTCATCTTGGTCACCGTGTCTGTTGTTCGGTATGACCACCGCATGTTCTAGACATAACACACATGCAGCTGTGGCCAGCTCTGATACTGGCGCGTTTAATAGTGCACTGTGCAGGCATGATCACACACACTTGGAGAACATTCGCATGCTGAGAGCTTGTGCAGAACTCAATGTGCTCCACTTCTGCTCATACCAGAGTTATGGGGCCGCCCATGTAATCCTATGAGACCTGCTGTAGATATAAAATAACCTACTAGCAAGGGAGGCTGAAATATAGGTATGTTTTAAACCTGTTTCCATTTAGCATTATAACATGCTTTCTCCCTTTGTATTTTATGGAATAGTGAAAAAGTGATTAAACCAGTGGTGGTCCCTTTGAAAACAGTAGATTTATCTGATGAGCCATGACGGAAAGTACCAATTGATATTATGGGGCCATTTACCATGTTACCATTCAAGGAGGCATATGCCATTGTTCTCATTGGGCATTACTCTAAGTGGGCGGAAGTTCATATGGATGGCAGTGTGACCACGGAGGTGGTTATTTATTTTTTGAATTATGTTTTTCCAGGGAAGGTGTACCAGAGTCGTTGGTTTCTGATAATGGGGTGGTGCTTACATCAAGTAAGATGCAGTAGTTTTTGGAAAAGTGAAATCATGTAAGGGCGTCATTGTATTACCCCGAAAGTAATGGCCAGGTTGAGCGGTTCAGTGGAATTGTCAGAGACAATACAATTGGCACTTAAGTTTGGGTTATCATGGAAGAAAGCTCTTCAAAGTATGTTGTTATCAAACACGATTACACCTCATTCAGTAACAGGTAGAATGCCATTTGAGGGGTTAAGAGGAAGGTAACCTTATTCAAAACTTGTACCTTGGTGTTTGTGGATTAAGAAGGAAGAGAAGGGGAAGTCAGAGGTTGAGCTTCTGATGAAGAGGAATATGGAACGTAGTCAAACTCAGGTCAAGAACAGAATCAATATGGGTAAGAAGATGTTGAATATTTTGGTACGTCAGTATGTGCGAGTGAGGAAACCAGGCCTAGTGGAAAAGGGGGCACCTCGTTGGTCTGATCCAGTGAGGATCGTAAAGGTGTTGGAAGGTGCAGTGAAGCTTGAAGATGGGAGAGTGCGGAATTTATGCCATGTTAGTGATTGCAAGGAGGTTAGAGGACATAATGGTCAGGAGTGTGGCATGCATGACACTGTTAGTGGATACTTGATGGGTGATGAGGTGTATTCAAGGGTTGAAACAAACACTTGGGTGAGTGAGATGTGTGGGAGTTGTGGGGTGGCCAATGGTGGAGGTCAGAGGGATCCAGATGTGAGAGTACTTCGAAGTGCGAGAGACAGTAAATTGCCTGGTCATATTAAGACGTTTGTGATGGAATAATATTATATTTTAGTTACTTAAAGTGTGCATATTTATTTCCTGGTAGTTGGAGTTCTAAGGGGGGAAAGGGCATGTGTCATTCATCTATTGTTGTTTTGTTGTGTTTGTTATTCGTATTGTGTGTGGGACATTGAAGTCTTGTGAGTGGAAGGTTGGTGAGGGACATGATCGGTATTAGAATAGGAACATTGGGGGCAGTTGGCCAGGAGTAGCTGTTGTGCTGGGTCTTGCTGGCATCACTCTCTATGTATGAGGAACCAGGAACCCATGAATAAACACTTTGAAGTTAATATTACCTATCGGAGGTGGAGTCGTTCTTAACATGCCGTGCACCGTGTATTATCACCACAGTATGACACGAGCCTGCACACACTGCACTCTTGTACGTGTTCAGGAAACTGTTAATAGTGTGTTTAATGTGCACCCACGCATAAGCCCGCAGCACTGCATTGCTCAAGGTGAGTGCGCGGTGGAAGAGGAGACGCAGACACGCTGTGAACAACACATTATTCAATTACTAAATGTAGGGGTAACCAGCAAACACTGCAGAGCACATACCCTGGCCAGGAGATGCAGAGACAGAATGTAAAGGTATGGGTGTGTCACTCACAGGGTTTTTACAGTGTTTACTTACACGCATCAATACTTAAGACTTGAATGATGGATTCGGCAATATGGTGGTATAATTACAAATATGCCTGTGCTTGGGCCTCATGGTATAATCCCCTAGTTGCACAATGAATGATCACACCAATGAGATCTTCTTCTTAGCAGCTGTAGTGCCCCCTGCCCTCTGTTACTTAGAAGTGCAGTCTGTCTCTGGCTATTGCCCTTCCATTTCTGCTGCATTGCAGCAGTTTTAAGATCTACTTAGAGTTTCTTGTTGCTCAAATGGGTGTAACTTCTGATATTTATATGTTTTTCCTCGTCTTCATTGCTTGATTTTGCTTTTGAGTAAGTGTCACTCATAGCTGTTGAAATGTCACTCATAATTACACTGAATTTATTAAAATTTTACTCATAGCGATCTGAAACCCTCAGCAGGTTGGGAGCGGGTGACGGCGGGTGATTTCTGCATTTATTGTGCTGTTGCAGCAACTTAAAATAAAGCTGCTGCCTGGAGGTGTCTGACTCTGGTCAATCAGCCCGTGCGAGGTCACAGTGGGGCAGGTGCGTTGCCGGGAACAAACAACAGGCAAGGTGCTGCCTCCAGGATCCACACGGTTGACTGTCTGCCTGGAATATTTACTGACAGACACCTGCCCCCTGATTGATTGATTGATTAATTCTCCATGGGCACCTGAGATCCTTCATTAGGAGGCACTGCAGTGTGTAAACATTACAAGTGAGAAAGCATGCTCTACTAGCACAACGCCTGCCAGAGCGATCGCTCAGGGCTGCGCAGCTGTTCCTCGAGCACGGCTCCTGCAGTGTTCCCCGAGCGCTATAATTGCGTGACTAATGCATTTTAGTCTATTGATGTGGACACCAGCAGTAAAATGTGTTAGTCTTGATGGAGCAAGGATTCGCACGTAAAGCGACTTGCTCACATTCAAGAACCTCACATAACCCATAAAGTAATTAATCAATCCGTTTTGTAATTAATAATGCACTTTCACACAAAACGCGGGTGTCCCAGAGATGCTTGCCTATGTGTCTATTAATACTAACGAAGCTTGCAACTGACATGGCCGCTGCTATGCGGGATTTCAGTCTGCGCATGCGTCGGTCATACTCATGTGATGTGACGCACTCGTAGTTCTGGAGGGATTTTTCGCACATGCGCAGTATTGCTAATATGGCCGCTTTGTTTTTAACATGCCTTCTGCTTGCTACCGCCGCTTTGGCTCAGCTGTCTATTTCTGCCTAAAACCCTAGTGCTATAGATATTATAAAGTAAAGGGTGCAGTGTAGCTGATCATGGTGTACAGTGTATTCATTTTTTCTGTGTTTCTAATTTGTTTTCGCTTACTTTTCATGTACCGCGTATCTGTGGGCCTGGGAGTGGGGAGCCACTCCATCTTTGAAACCCATGTCACCCATATCACGTGATGAGGGAAAAGCCAAACTGCGCAGAAGTGAAACCAAGCCAGCTGGCTACTGAAGCTGAGATGCGCCTGGGAAAGTCACCATTGCACCAGGAGAAGATTTCGGCTGTACCCAAAATTGATACAAATGTACATATTTTATGTGTGTTCTATTGTATTACACCTTTCACATGCCATGGGAACGGGAATGTAAAGGGGTGGGTACGAAAATTAAATATTCAGTGTGGGAACACAAAATTTTAGGTGGTGACAATGACCTAACCACCTCTCTTGTCCAATCCGAAATTGGGGATCCTGTCATTTGCAACATTTGTGGGTGGTCCACTGACCCGAAAACAGTATAACTAGTCTAGGTTTAGCAAGGGGAATTGTCCGACTTGTCCGAGTAGCTGACCTGTCACTGACCCTACGAACTCTATAGGTGATTGATACAGAGAGCTGCGGAGCACTCTGTCCGTAATTTCCTCAAACTCCAAGGGGTGGAATAGTCTTAAGTGCTGGCAGAGCACTTTGCTGGGAGATTCGAGAACCCAATTGGGGTTATTGGCGGATTCCGTGCAGAGAGGGAGTAGCGCAGGCGTTGCATTCGAAGCTGCAGGTGTTGGTCGTACCCTAGTGACGAGCCCAGTCCTGATCCAAATCCTGAGGGCTATCCTGTCCTGACTGTCCATGAGCTGTACCTGCTCGCCTACTGGCATTCTAATTCCTTGAGGGTCCTTGTCCTCGCCTTTTCCCCAACTGACCCGTGGCCAGGGTTAGTCCTCATTCCTGTCCTAGGTAAATATCTAAGTGTGGGTGTTCGTCATTCTATTCTTCTTCTCCTCCTTTTAATAAAGCATTCTTGCCGATGATATTTTCCCTGTCATTTTCTGAAAGAACTTTACACGCAAATGTTTATTTAGTTTGTTCCACTTATTCCCTTCCCGGTAGGATATTATTGAACTGTTGGCTTATACAGTGTGTTCCATTTTTACCTTCCCTTAGTATCAAAGCCTTCAAGTAGTGAGATAGTATAAGGTCAGGTTTTCACTGATGAATGTTAGTGTTCCAGCCAAGTAGTAGGTTCTTTCCACTTACCTGCCTTAGTATAAGCCTGAAACTGAATAGCATGTTCCTTGTTACCTTTTTCCTTTAGATTGCTGAAACTCGATGTTACTCACTCCCATCCCTAGCTGCATTTTAGGGTTACTCCTGATTATTGATGTTCTAATCTGTATGAGTTTAGTTCTCATGGCATATGCACTTTAAACTATTTCTAGATAAAATTCTTAAAACTCTTCAGGTGTCTGTGGTTATTACAAAAGGTATAAAGTGTTATTAAATGTATAAAATATATTCGCTAGTCTTATCTTTTATCCTCTGATAGCTCCTGATCTATCGGAAATATAGGTACCTGTGTCAAGGTGGTAAGTCAGGTACTCTGATAATAGTGGTAAGGAAAAACACGCGAATTACTGATGGTTGTCGTGTAAACTCGTCCGACTCATAAAAATACAGTCATAAGCACGTCATGGGCCCAATGCGTGTAAATTGGTAAATCAAGGAGTCGGGCGACCTGCGCGCTCTATCAGTCTCACTCCTGATGCGTGGTACTGGGCAGGGCTAGATGCATTTCCCCATTGACTTGCATTGAAGAAGCTGCCATGTCAGGGAGAGATAGCCTTTTTGGCTTCAAAAGTCGGGACTGTCCTGTATGAATCGGGTCTGTTGGCACGTATACACACGAGTATATTGTGGAAGTACCCTAACCCCACGGAGCCTTTTATTCATACATGATACTTAAGGCTCCCTGTTTTCCGTTTTTACTGATTTTTACAGATAAATACAGACAGAAAACATTGTGTTTTCCGTCTGCATTTATTTGTAAACATGGATAAATACAGAAAATATGCTTCTTTTCAGCGACCCTTTGTGCTATCTTTCATGAATTTCGCCCAACAGCTGAGCATATGAAAGCATGGAAAATTAAATAACTGGATGACATTTCTTGAAATAACTGCATTTGTCAACATACATTTGTGGTATAATGCTAATATTTGCCAGTGGGTGTACTTTTATGTAATATTTCGCAACTCAAATAGCTAAAACACAACAGACATCAAAGTATGAATGTGGGTCTATCATTTGAATAAATATGGAAATGTACTGTTTTTCAACTACATTTATACGCAAAACACAAAATAGAAATGGATAAATACAGACGGAAATGTTAAGAAAATAAATACCATAAAACCTGGAGCCCTAATGATAATAGACCCGATTCAGGCGGGAGACTACCGATTTTTCAAGCCACAAATGCCCTTTTTTTTAGCCGTCTCTTGCCTGAAATTGCATTTTCCACAACAGAAGTCAATGGGGGATTTTCATTCTCCTGATTTTCTATTTTAAATCTCGCCCTCCCTGTCCTGATATGGTGCCTGTGTGATTATTACTGGATTTTGAGACTCTTCACAGCCTGGATCCAGAGCACAAGTCCCCATGGGGCTGCTGCAGGAGCCTTGCTGTCACTGGAGGGGGCGTGGCCAGGCACCAACATTTGCGTACCCAGAAGCCTCTGCGGCAAACACCCGATTCATCAGTATAGGCGACACAGGCGTTTGTTTAAGACTAGAATGTTCGCCTGTAGCTGTGCACACACAGGCATTCATAAGAGTGATCGGCACGTCACCGCTGTAAAGTCACCCTACCAGTAGTAAGTTATCGTGATTATGTGTACAGCACAACTTTCTGTTCTGTATCTATGTTGTTGCAAACTCCGCGGGTCACGCGCACTCCGAGGGGCCGTGAGAAGCGGATTGTCTTGTAATTTGTGGAGGGTTTCTGAACAAGAAACTCCGTTTGTGGTTGAAATATGTGGGCCCCTGGGGAGGCTGGACCTCGCTGAGGAGAGGAGCGCCCGCTGCTTCCCTCAAGAAGGCGTTACCGGGAGGCGTCACAGGGTCACGTGCGGCAGAACGAGGCGCCGTGCGTAAGGACTGACGCGCGTCTGGGGGAGGTGCACCGCTCCTTCTTGTCGCTAGAGGTCGGGTTGCTCCAGAAGAACATTCAGTGCGTCACCAGCACTCTGCAAACCCACAATCCTGTGCGCGCCTCATAATGCTGCTTTACTTTCATGTAAATGCAGGGCTCTTTGTGGCATTGAAAACGATAAAGAGCGGACGTTTAAGAACGAAGAGGTCAGAGTATCAGTCCTCAAGTAGGAAGGCACGAAAGTAGGCATACTACGTTTCTAAGGGAAATTCGGGTTACTAGTGTATTGTACTAAATGGAAATGGAAAGGAAGCACTGGCAAAGCCATTAGCGCCCAATAGAGGGACCTTGAATAATAAATAAGTGAAACTGATGGATCGCCCCATAGGGCTGCTGCAGGAGCCTTGCTGTCACTGGAGGGGGCGTGGCCAGCCACAGACATTTGCATACCCAGAAGTCTCTGCGGCAAGCACCCGATGCATCACTACAGGCGACACAGGCGTTTGTTTAGGAGTAGAAGGAGCGCATGTAGCGGGGCACTCATAGGCATTCATAAGAGTGAACGGCACGTCACCGCTGTAAAGTCACCCTCCCAGTAGTAAGTTATCGTGATTATGTGTATAGCACAACTTTCGAACGTGTATCTTGTATGTTGTTATAGAACTCTGCGATGCACGCGCACTCCGAGGGGCCGTGAGAAGCGGAAGTTATTGTAATTTTTGGAGGGTTTCTGAATAAGAAACTCCGTGATTGGTTGAGAAATGTGAGCGTGTGGGGGGAGGGGCGGTCCGTCCTCGCCGGGGAGAGGAGCGCCCGCTGCTTCCCACAGGAAGGCTTCATCGCAGCGCGTGTAACACTGGGTGACGGAAGGCGTCACGACGTCACGTGACGCAAAACGAGGCGCCGTGCGTAATGAGTGACGCGCGCCTGCGCGATCGAGCGGGAGGTGAAACGCTCCTTCTTGTCGCTAGAGGTCAGGAGGCTCGAGAGGAAGTGTCAGCGTCACCAGCACTCTGCATACCCACAATCCTGTGCGCGCCTCATAATGCTCCTTCACTTTCATACTAAATGCAGGGCTCTTTGTGACATTGAAAACGATAAAGAGCGGACAGGCTCCGTGGGGTTAGAGTACTTCCACAATGTACTCGTGTGTTTACCCACTAACAGACCTGAGTGAGACAGGACCGTCCAGACTGACACTGCAGCTTCTTCCAGACAGTTGCGCCTCTTCTTTGGCCTGCCGAGCACCACGCATCAGGGGTGCGAAGACGCGTCCCGGGTTTTGGAAATTTCCGCAATGTCATTATCAGGGAGGGCTCGGATTCCACCATGGTCTTAAATAAGTAGGATTAGGTTCTTGATGGAAAATACTTTTAATTTTATTTATTATTTCAATATATCAAAAGTTATTATTACAAGAATTTTGTAAGTACAGTACAGATGTGGTACGCCAGTGAGGTTAGAGTAGGCGGCGTACTTGCAATTGGCATTGTTATATATCGCCCTCAAAAGGGAAGGAGGAAAGTAAAGAAAGAGAGAAGGAGTAGAGGACAGGGAAGATGGCGCAGACAACTTTCATAGTCTTCATTCTGGGATAAAAACATGAAGCTGGTAGGATCTGTCGTCAGCCTCAGTCTCTTTGACACTTATAGGCAGATTTACAAGGCACTTGCGCCACGTTTACGGCGCCATTGCGTCACGCAACGGCGGCGTAAATGTGGCGCATCCCTGCCACCCATTTACAACGTGACACAACTATGCAGATGCGTCACGTTGTAAAGCCCTGCGCCACATGTGGGCGTTCCGGCGCGGGGTGGGCGTTCCGGGGCAGGAGCGCCTCGCAACAGTGCCTGCGTGAAATCTACAAGATTTCACGCAGGCACTTGTGCGACGCTGCTACGTCAATTCCTGACGCCTGCTTGAAGCAGGCATAAGGACTGACGCAGCACGTTAAGTATAGGGCACACCCGAGCATTGCTGGAGTCGCGTTGCAAGCGCAACACGACTCCAGCGATGCGCCGCCTTTACGTCACGAGATGCGTCAAACATCTGCTCCACGTCGCGCCGCATTGTAAACGCGGCGCACCCGCCATGACGCAAGGGTAGTTTTGCGTGACGCATTTGTTCTGGCGCATCCCTGCTGATTTACAGAGATGCGCCAGAACTCAAAATATGCCCCATACTTCTTTCATGCGGCGACTTGATTGTGGGTGGGGGTATTGGTACTGCACCGTGTTTGTACAACATGGCACTACAACCTGCAAAGACACCGCTAGTTTTAGCCTGAATTGTGAGCTTTCATGCAAATTGTGTAACATTGTTCAATTTATGGGAATTCTGTATTACAAATGAACTGGAACTGCTATTTCGGCTGGTTTCAATGGATTGAGGGTCGAAGTTTTTGGTACACTAAGGGGCGGATTTACAAGCCCCTTGCGCCACTTTTGCATCACTTTGAACATGGGAAAAGTGAAGCAAAAGTGGCGCAAGGGGCTTGTAAATATGCCCCTAAGTCTTTGATGATTTATCAGTACATTTCCTGAGTATGACGGATCGTGTATTGAATTGTGATGTTGCCGCCAAGCTGGACCCCACTAGAAGAGGCAGCAGTTGAACTGATTCCACTGTTTCCACCCTTGCGTGCTTCCTGTCGTTCCACCCCGAAGGGTCTTCACTTAAACCTTTCCACCGACTGTTGTGAGTCCCCATAGGGTCCACTGTCATTTTCCCCTATGGTAGCCTGACTACACATGTTGTCGGCTGCTTTTGCTTTGCACACGTTACGAGGTAACACGCTTGTTTTTGTGCATTTCTGTTATTTTAGAAATAGGTTGCACATGTTTTATAAGCCAGCTCTTCTGCTGGGAGTCAGTCTGAACGTTTCGTCCAAGGCCGAGACTTGCCATTTTCAAAATAGAGAGAAGAATTTCTAGCAGGTGAAAGGTCCGGGAACGAGCTCACCAGCTCTGCACAATTTGAGATGCAGACCAGCTAACGGGCCAGGTATGACGCGCAGTATCATCCGAGAGATCACTGATATATTATTGTGAGGACAGGTTTATGCAGATGCACTGTTAACCATGATAGGCTTTTCATTGGGTACGGTTAATTAGTGATGCTAATTACACTACTAAGTTTTGTTTGCTTTCTAGTTGCAGCACGGTTGATTCATAATAATGCACAATAGTTTCAATAAATATTGTAAACTGTTCTTGTGTCTTATTTTTGTTTATTATGTACATGCCGGAGTGAGAGAATGAGAGGTGGTGATCTGTTACCGTGGGTCCCTGAGGGGACTAGAGTGTTGTGTGCTAGGGTGCCAACTTACCTGTTACTCTGGGAAGGTTAGGAGGGCAGATGAGGCACTATGCGCTCGTCTGGATAGAGGCCCTGAGGTACTGATGTGGTATGGTGACTCATTCCTACATACTGACGTTCTGTGATCCCAGGCATAGTTCTGGTCCCGGGTGAGTTCTGCTGAGGGTTTGGATTGTACAGTATAGGGCGCTCACGCAGTGCAGTAAGGGTGTGTAGTGATGGACAGGAAGAATAAGTGTAGGGCGGTGCCACAAGTATAGAGGAAAACCCTGAAGCCTCTCAGAGGCGATCAGACACAAAATGCCTGAACACCACACAAAATTCAACCGCAGGTACTGGGCACACGCTAGGTACAAACAATACTATGTAGTTTGGTAGATTGAGACAAAACAATGGGCACCAATAGAATCGTGAAGACTATATTAAACTTTATATATGTCTTCTTTCTTTTGTATCCTTACAGAACGCAAGCCGACACGTGTTTCATCAGCACATCCCGTCTGACCCAGACCAGGAGATACACCGCCTCTCCAGGAGACCGCGTCCCAGTCGTATCTGACTGCAAGTGCAAGACATCCGTCGCCCATCGACCTTTGCCTTTTCACTCTCTCAACGTGATTTTCGTCTTTATCACCGGACCCACCGCTCACCTGATGAGTCACAGGCATTGTCCTGCTGATGAAACACTTGTCGGCTGGCTCCTCTCCTCGATGTAGCCTCACCCTCCAATGGGGCTCTTGGTCCCATCCTTAGGACTTTAGTTACCAAGGCCACCTCGCAGTGGAGTGTGATCCTGCTCACCCCACACAGTGTATACCCTCTCACCACAGTTTGGTAGGAGCGGAGGCCACAATATCTCTCACTTAGGTCCTGATGAATGCTGCGGACCCTATTGGTCCACCAGGCAGAAACATGTCAACCCTCTGACATCGGTGGGGGGACAAGTACATCCCCAACACACCGACCACATTTTTAAAACACCATATAAATGCAAGCAATATTAAACTTAATTTGACATCTGTAATGGTTTTATAACTCACTTTTTTCTCAAAGGGCCCCCACTTAGTTTAGAAGCGCATCCCAGTCTCCAGGTGTATACCCGCCCTCTATCAAACCAAGGGCGATACATTATTGCCGCTTTTATCAGCAGGAAACTGCAGCTAAAGCGGCGATAATGGGCTTGATAATATGGCCTTGTGAATTTCTATAGAATCCCAGGTTAACACCAGAACCTGGGCTTCTATGGGAATTCACAAGGCCATATTATCAAGCCCATTATCGCCGCTTTAGCGGCAGTTTCCTGCCGATAAAACAGCAATAATTTTATTTCCGAGTCTTGATAACATGGCCTCGAGTTTCTAGAGGGCGAGGACTGATCTAGGTGGTGTGTGAGACCAGGCCTTCACTTTTTGTGAGATGGCTGCACTCACAGACTAGGAAACACTTGCACCTATTTCCCCCTCACTGGGAGCAGCTCCATTGTGTTTACACTGATGAGAGATGATACCAGACAACTGTCCAGGGAGGTCCTGGCCTGCCAGTTCGGGCTGGACTGTTCCCATGAGGCACAGGGTCAAGACTGATTTGCATATGGCTGGGTCCAAGCTGGAATGGCATGGAGAGCAAATACATGATGGATTCAGACGCGGATCTGTGTCCTGGGGTGAATGTATGACATTGTTTTGAATTCCATCTGTCATTTGCACTCTGTGAGGGGACCAGGTCTCCAATGGTCACCTGAGGGAGCCCACATGGTAGTGCTCCCTCATCATCAGTTGTTATGTGGACTCCATTCCTCCTCCTCCCACCGCCCCATGCCCCAAGGCATGGATTCTAGGGCTCCAGATGGGCCCTGGTGAGCAGTGGCAGGTTTGGGGCATTCTTCCCTCCTTGTAGCCCCAAACATCCTCTCCCACCCCTGGTCCCAGCCAGGACCTGGTGTGCATTAACAGGATGTCAGGCATTCATCCCTCCTCCTACCCCAACCTCCCCCCGCCCAAGATAGGACCTGGTAAGCAGTGGCAGAATGTGAGGAATTCATTCCTCCTCCTACCCCAACACCCTCTCCCACCTCAGGCATTGAGTCCAGGGACCCAGATAGGGCCTGGGGAGCAGTGGCAGGACGTGGGGCATTCATCCCTCCTCTTACCCCAACCTCCCCCCGCCCAAGATAGGACCTGGTGAGCAGTGGCAGGACGTGGGGCTTTCATCCCTCCTCTTACCCCAACCTCCCCCCGCCCCAGATAGGACCTGGGGAGCAGTGGCAGGACGTGGGGCATTCATCCCTCCTCTTACCCCAACCTCCCCCGCCCCAGATAGGACCTTGTAAGCAGTGGCAGGATGTGAGGCATTCAACCCTCCTCTTACCCCAACCTCCCCCGCCCCAGATAGGACCTGGTGAGCAGTGGCAGGACGTGGGGCATTCATCCCTCCTCTTACCCCAACCTCCCCCCGCCCCAGATAGGGCCTGGTGAGTAGTGGCAGGACGTGGGGCATTCTTCCCTCCTCTTACCCCAACCTCCCCCCGCCCCAGATAGAACCTGGTGAGCAGTGGCAGGACGTGGGGCATTCATCCCTCCTCTTACCCCAACCTCCCCCCGCCCCAGATAGGACCTGGTGAGCAGTGGCAGGACGTGGGGCATTCATCCCTCCTCTTACCCCAACCTCCACCCGCCTCACATAGGACCTGGCGAGCAGTGGCAGGATGTGGGGCATTCATCCCTCCTCTTACCCCAACCTCCCCCCGCCCCAGATAGGACCTGGTGAGTAGTGGCAGGACGTGGGGCATTCATCCCTTCTCTTACCCCAACCTCCCCCAGGCATGGAGTCCAGGGCCCCAGATGGAGCCTGGCGAGCAGTGGCAGAATGTAAGGCATTCACCCCACCCCTCCTATCCCCAGCATCCTCCCCCACCTCTGAGGTAGCACCTGGTGAACAGTAGCAGGATGTGGGGCATTCATCCCTCATCTTAAACCATTCCACTACCCCCGTCCCAGACAGGATCCAGGTGAGCAGTGGTGCAAGACGAGCTGCTCTGAGAGCCTGTTTACGCCCCCCTCCCCCCTGCCTAGTGAGCAGTAGTGAAAGAGCTGCTGTGAGAGCTTGCACCCCCGGTGAGCAGTGGTGAAAGAGCTGCTCTGAGAGCCTGTCCCCCTCCCCCACAGTGAGCAGTGTGAAAGAGCTGCTCTGAGATCCTGTTCTCGCCCCCCTGGTGAACAGTGGTGAAAGAGCTGCTCTGAGAGCCTGCCCCCCCCCCCCTCCTGGTGAGCAGTGGTGAAAGAGTTGCTCTGAGAGCCTGTCCCCCTCCCCCACAGTGAGCAGTGTGAAAGAGCTGCTCTGAGATCCTGTTCTCCACCCCCCTGGTGAACAGTGGTGAAAGAGCTGCTCTGAGAGCCTGCCCCCCCCCCCCCCGGTGAGCAGTGGTGAAAGAGCTGTTCTGAGAGCCTGTCCCTCCCAGTGAGCAGTGGTGAAAGAGCTGCTCTGAGAGCCTGCCCCCCCCCCCCCCCCCCCGGTGAGCAGTGGTAAATGAGCTGCTCTGAGAGCCTGCCTCCCCGGTGAGCAATGGTGAAAGAGCTGCTCTGAGAGCGTGTCCCCCACCCCCACCCCTAGTGAGCAGTGGTGAAGGAGCTGCTCTGAGAGCCTGTCCCCCACCCCCCCCCCCCCCCCCCCCCGGTGAGCAGTGGTGAAAGAACTGCTCTGAAAGCCTGTCCCCCCGGGGAGCAGTGGACAAAAAGCTGCTCTGAGAGCCTGTCCCCCTGGTGAGCAGTGTGAAAGAGCTGCTCTGAGAGTCTGTTCCCCCGGTGAGCAGTGGTGAAAGAGCTGCTCTGAGAGCCTGTCCCCCAGGTGAGCAGTGGTGAAAGAGCTGCTATGAGAGCCTGTCCCCCCAGTGAGCAGTGGTGAAAGAGCTGCTCTGAGAGCCTGTCCCCCTGGTGAGCAGTGGACAAAGAGCTGCTCTGAGAGCCTGTCCCCCTGGTGAGCAGTGTGAAAGAGCTGCTCTGAGAGCCTGTCCCCCAGTTGAGCAGTGGTGAAAGAGCTGCTCTGAGAGTCTGTCCCCCCAGTGAGCAGTGGTGAAAGAGCTGCTCTTAGAGTCTGTCCCCCCGGTGAGCAGTGGTGAAAGAGCTGCTCTTAGAGTCTGTCCCCCCCGGTGAGCAGTGGTAAAAGAGCTGCTCTGAGAGTCTGTCCCCCCGGTGAGCAGTGTGAAAGAGCTGCTCTGAGAGTCTGTCCCCCCGGTGAGCAGTGTGAAAGAGCTGCTCTGAGAGTCTGTCCCCCCGGTGAGCAGTGTGAAAGAGCTGCTCTGAGAGTCTGTCCCCCCGGTGAGCAGTGTGAAAGAGCTGCTCTGAGAGTCTTTCCCCCCGGTGAGCAGTGGTGAAAGAGCTGCTCTGAGAGTCTGTCCCCCAGGTGAGCAGTGGTGAAAGAGCTGCTCTGAGAGCCTGTCCCCCCCCCCCGGTGAGCAGTGGTGAAAGAGCTGCTCTGAGAGTCTGTCCCCCAGGTGAGCAGTGGTGAAAGAGCTGCTCTGAGAGCCTGTCCCCCCCCCCCCTGGTGAGCAGTGGTGAAAGAGCTGCTCTGAGAGCCTGTCGCTCCCCCCCTCCCCCCCCTCGCCCCCCGCCCGTCAAGGTACATGCCAAAAAATTGTCTGGGACCTGTTTCGGGATGTTACGATTAGAAAAATCATATCCCTACTCCCAGAGGAGGCAAGGAGGACCATAGTCCAGGCTTTAGTTATATCGAGACTGGACTACGGCAACTCTCTCTTTCTGAGCTCTCCTAAATATGTAACAAACAGACTACACATTGTGCAGATTGCTGCTGCCCGACTGCTTCTGAACATACCCTGACGTCAATCAGTCAAATCAGGATTGAGGGAATTGCATTGGCTCCCGATCCAAGCCAGAATCAAATTTAAGTCCTTAAGCCGTGCCCATCGAGCCAAGTACGGGAGGGGCCCTGCCCTTATCCAAAAGCTGGTTCCTCACTATTCGCCCCACCGACATCTCAGATCAAGTTCAAAATTCCTGATGAAAGCGGCTACAACCAAAAGAACCAGATGGGGTGGAAGATCCTTCACCCATCTGGTTCCCACGCTCTGGAACAGCCTAGACCCAGAGCTCCGACTCACTGAAAATGAAGCCTCCTTTTGGAAAAGACTTAAGACATGGCTCATCCCGTAGGACTGAGTGTTGATTGCCTTTACCTCTGAATCACCCCAGCGCTGAGATGGATGCCCATGGGTAGTCAGGCACTTTACAAATCCCATAAACATCTGAGCAAGTGTGCCCGTGTGTTCATTGTGTCAGCATGATGGGCACGGGCCCCGCAACATCACAGTGTGCTGTCTTCTGCGGACGTTGCCATGTCACCTTAGCATTGGCAGTGGCCCTTGACATGTAGCCCCACACCTGCCCCGCTGCATGCACAGGCTGCATGTGTTGGTTCGGCAGGGGGGCAGAGGGTGGTCCGAACATGTGCTGATGCATGAAGTATGGAAAGTGTGTCTTTGTTTTGGGGTGTTGTTGTCACCAGGGCCACAGTACACGATGTTGCAGTGTGGCATGTACCAGGAGGGCAGGCCCGCGGGTACGGGGGCATGTAGGAGCGCGAGGACGCTTGGGTTCTTGGCACATGCATGCCAGGTGTCATGTGTATCAGTCTTGCAGATGCATTAGTCTGTTGCCTGGCCTCATTCGCAGCGCGATCCCAGTCAGCCATGTGCTGAACACCTGTGTCCGACCTGTGCGGACCATTGGCCTACACCCAAGTGGGCGTAAACCTTCAAAGGCCAACGTTTTTGTTGGCATGGCGCTGGACATGCACGGACGGTCATTAGAATGGTGTCCAATAGGAGTGCACGTGATGCAACCATGCATCGCACGCAAGTGTGTGTGCCTGTGGCAGGGAGGTGCAGCTGTGTGGCAACGTGACACATAGAGTCCGCTCATGTGCATCGTGCTGGGCATGTCATCCATAAATCCCAGGTTGCAGATGTCCCACCACACCCACGACCGGCCTCTGTATGTCTCTGGTATGCATGCAGCTGTTGAAGTTATTGTAGGGTTGAACGGTCCTTTGTCGGTACTATCAGGCGGTAGCACATCTGCAGCTCTAAGCAGGAACTTGCATGTGCCTAGCACCCCATGACAGATACGATAGCATTTGTTTGCGACTCACACACTTCGCACTGCCCGACATGAGTCCAACGTGTACACATCCCACACGCAGTAGTCCTTGGTCATTGTTGGTGTGCGTGAAATGGCCTTCACACGTAATCCCACCCCAACCAAGGCCTGCACCCATTGCACACAGACACTGCTCATTGCATCGAGCTGTGCCATTTCATCCACCGGACTGTCTCAGGGCAAGCCAGTGCCGCTTCATGCAGAGCCACTGACGCAATGGCAGACCATCCCGGACACATGCTCGACTCCAGTCACGTGGAGTTGTACTATGCACGTCTGCTGCATGTACTGGGGGCACTGCCGTTGGCAGTGCTGCATAACAGTTTCCGGCTGAGCTGCCTCCTTGCGCACGTCACCTGCGTCTGCCTCTCCAACGTAATAGTAGCTGACCTGGATTACTAGGTGTGTGTGAGCCCCCTGTGGGCCCACGACCAAGAGTGCCTCCAGGATGACCGCTTATGGCATGCATGTATCTTTGTAAGTGGCCTAGCCCCTGAGGCGGCTATGACTCTGACATGCAACAACTGATAGTGGTATTCCTTGAAAACATTTTAATCATGTATACAAGGAATTCAATCATTCAACCTTGAATAATCATTTACATTATCTTTTCATTACATTTTGTTTCAAACATTATGCATAGAACATTTCATAACATTATACATTTCATCCTTTGACTCCTAACCCAATGCATTTCGGAACTAAATGTTCCTTCGTCAGGGGTTCTGTGGAAAGGAAAACAATAAGGAAACTAATTAAATCGATGCCTTTTTGTGTTATTATTATCTTATTAGCATTTTAATTCATCAAAACGTTATTTGTCTGTGTTGTTGGGGAGGTTTAACTAGTGATTTGTTTTTATTAGATGTCTAAGTATTATAGGAAGCAATCTTACCTACTTTGATGATTGTACTAATTCAATAGCACACGTAATGCCAAGCGATTAATCAGATGCATCCGTTGATAAATATGGAATTTTTGTTATGAATAGAATTTTTAAAATACATTAACGAGGGCGATTTTAATGGACTCAGTCTTACCTGTTGCAAACAGTGCTGGTGAGTTGTATGATAATCGCGACAACCTGCGAGTTGAATGAAGTGCATTCAAGATTCAAAAGTATAATTCTAAATGGTAATGCTGGCATTATTTACCAAAATTAGTTTCGGCGTCTCACCTGTGTGAGTGATGGCTCTATCCCAGCAGGATTAGAGAGATGAATCAAGTTCCACGAAATGTGGACTCTGTAAAGAGAAAGGGACGCAGGCGTTCGTTCTCGAAAAGAATAAAATGAAATTAAAATGCTGGCATTATTTAACAAAATTAGTTGATTTTTGCTTAAAATACAATTCCCGCACATTCCATCATTAACAGGGAAACTTTTCATAGAAAGAAGTGCATGAACTGTCCAGCTGATACCAGGGGGCCATTCACTAAAAATAGACCCAGCACATATTGTGAAAGTGTACTACTCAGTTCTCGGCTGTCAGCGCTCTCATTGCAGACTGTTCTGGTGCAGACCTCACCGCACACTCCTATCAGTCCTGTCTTATCACTTATGTCAAAGAGCAAAACATGCTTGAGGCAACAACAGATGTCGCTACAAGTAGTCATCGCTGCTCTACAAGGCGGGGCCACGTCCTCCGCGGTTCGGGGTCTCTATATCTGTACACATATACAGGAGGTTGGTGAGTGCCCCACATCCTGTGCGAAATAGTGTGCGCTTTGTACACACACATTGTAATGACACTCTTGGAGGCGTCCGTATGGTAATGTTAATGAGTGTTAACCATTCACCACTCGCTTTCTCTGTATGTAGATGCAAGTGCCACGCGGTGTATTTAGAAGTCTTTGAGTGGTAGAAAGAATAAATCACAACTCCACTTGGGTAGGAGCCACCTACTCGTGCTTCAGCGTTCGCCCAAACATGCCGCCACCAGGGATCCCTCCTGCAGGCATTTCACTGAGCCTCATTACAGAATGAATGATGTTGTTGATGTTGAACGGCGACTCCCAAAGGGTTAATATCTGCAGCATACTCAAGTGGCACTTTGACAGCGTCTTTCCAGTGAGCGTTTGCTTCAGGGCCCTTTCGAGAGACAAGTGGCACGACGAAAAGTTTGGAAAAGACCGGTTTTAATCAGTACTAAAAAACCACTACAGCCGTATATGCATGATTACACTTAAGGCTCCAGAAAAGGAAAAACAGCACACTCTCCGCAAAATGCGTACATTCTGGTAGGGATGGTGACAGTTCTGTGCTTTGTGACATTGTACATATGTCATACACATAGTACATTGCAGAAAAATAGCATATGTACAGCAGCTTCGACTTCTTCGTCGCACAAGCAACACAATCTTTTCAACCATAATAATATGAGCCATCTGCCCTTAACTTCTAAAGCTCACAAACGAAAACTCATCAGTAATAAAAGTTGCAAATTTACATATGTAGCAGATCCTAAGCGTCATAAACAAGGGAGCAAAATGGCCTATACATTTTTCAGAGGATAAATAATGCAGATTAATTATGTGAAGCCAGGAATTTATTCTTAATGGATGCCTTTAACAACAAGCATTGAAAATGCAATAGGTCTCGCCTTTGATTAAGTTAAAGCCATTTGCTTTGCTAATGGCATTGTATAGCAAAGCAAATGGCTTTAACAATGCAATAGGTCTCACATTACTGAATGTTTGAGCTATTGGTGTTGCATTATTATTAGCAATGCCAAAAGCTCAAACTTTATTAATGCGAGACCTATTGCATTGCAAATGCTTGTTTGCCTTCTGGTCCATTCATTGCCACTGCATTTTCGTGCCCTTTTGCCTTCTGTTCCACTCGCTGCCCCACTATTTTGTGCCCTTTGCTTTCTGTTCCCTTAGTCGCCCGCTCCCACTGCTGCATCCCCTGTGGCCACGCCCCCTGACTGCCCATTAGCAGCCCCACCTCCCGCCTCCCAGCTGCCTCCTCCCTCCTACCTCCCCATATATGCCAGCCGTTGCATGGCCGCGCACAGCTGGTGCGCCACTGGAGCGCCAAAAGCTTGCCTAAGGCAAGCCCGTCTGTGCCCGTCCGCGCCTGGACCACGCCCAGCACCAGAACCCCATGTCCCCGCACCCACTGAGCTGAGCTGAGCGACTGGCTGTGGGCTGATCGTCCTAGGCGGGCTCACAGCGGCCGCGGCCGCCATCTTTGGTTGGGCAGGACAGGCGAACTCCATCTATGCCACTCCCCCACGCTCCTCCTCTACTTAGGAGTGTTTCTTGCTCCCATTCTGCGATTGCGAGCAGCCCGGTGGCAGTGGGCTTGCTGGCGGTAGCTGGATGGTTGCTTTGCTGAATTTTAAACTGCATTTTGCCCAGCTGAGTGCGAGCGGTGGCACGCTCTTTCAACGCTGGGATTTTGGTGAACTAACTTACCCCTCAAAGTTAGCAGGTCACTAACCTGGTTTTCTCTTTCAGAGGCTGAGCGACTGGCTGTGGGCTGATCGTCCTAGGCGGGCTCGCCGCGGCCACCATCTTTGGTTGGGCAGGACAGGCGAACTCCATCTATGCCACTCCCCCCACGCTCCTCCTCTACTTAAACGGCCACTATGAGTCAGCGCAGCTGACGAGCGCAGCGGGGGTGCCGTAGTTGCGCCAGAGTCAAGCTAGTCTGCGCCCGTCCGCGGCTGACCGGGGCTAGGGGCACCCCTTTCTGCCCAGCTGATTAGATACACTCCATCACAGCTCTGCTCCTATTGGACCCGCGGCACCATTCCTCCCGCTGTATTCAACCGTGTGACTTCCTTTGGTTTGTTTACTTCACCTCCTTGTTCTCCTCCGGAGATTGTTCCCCAGCTGACACTCTTGCCTCCTACCCCACTCCTCACCCCCACTCCTCCTTTTAACCCTCAAACACCGGTATTCAACATCTCGGCTGCCCTACTCAACACCCGGTCAGCTGTTCAACACCAGTACGAGCTCTTCGACTATATTGACACGCATGAACCTGACCTCTTGTTTTTAACTGAGACCTGGTTCAGAGCGGACTCCCTGCCCAAGGTTCTAGCCGCATTGCCCCCCTCACATTCTGCCATCCGAGCGGATCGGCCTGAGGGCAAGATGGGCGGAGGAGTAGCCTTGATAGCTCGCGCTAATCTGCATTTTCAGATTCTTCCCTCCCCCGTAATCCCAGAAGTGGACTACTTGGTAGCGCGTTCGACCTCATACCAAACCCCTTTGACCTGTGTCCTTATTTACCGCCCCCCTCAATTCACCTCATCTTTCATTCCCTGTTTCCAAGATCTCCTGGCTACTCTGGCGATAAACAATTCGTCAGTTTTAGTCTTAGGGGACCTTAATTATTGGCCTAACAACCCCGCCGAAACCTCCCACTCTAAGGATTTTACTGATCTTATGATTAGTCTTAACTTTGTACCTTACATTCATAGCCCTACTCATATTCATGGTCATGCACACTGGACCAAATTTGGGCCCTAAATGTCCCTACAACACCCCCCATTATCTCTACCTGCCCTTGGTCGGACCATTCTCTCATCTCTTTTTCCCTTGCACTATCCCCTGAGGTCAAGCCCCGCTCCCTAAGAACATCTGGATCAGGAAATGGGGCAAAGCCGACATGCCTTCCTCTGCTCGTCCTTGTCCGAGACCAGCCCTGACCTCTCAGGCCTTGCAGCCCCAGCTCAATTCGAATCCATTAATAATTGGCTGACTCAATCGGGCGACGAATTTGCTCCCCTGAGGCGGATTACGGTCAAGCGGGCCCATGCAGCTAACAGGTGGTTTAACTCTGACCTTAAGGCGAAAAAACTAGCTGCACGGAGAGCTGAGCGAGCTTGGAGGAGAGCCTATTGTCCTTTACTAAAATCCGCATACCATTCTGTCTTACAGACTTATAAAAAGCATCCTTGAGGCAGGATTTTAGCGGCAGAGTCCCAATCCAAAGAGATCTTTGCTACCGTCCATGAATTGGCAGCATCTGACAGAGCTACGGCAACGATCCCTCCCTCTCAACATCTGTGTAACTCGCTAAATGAGTTTTTCATTGAGAAGGTCGCACAGATTAAAATTAATATACCACCTCCTTCGTTAACATTTGTTAATCTGTCCCCTCCCCCTTCTACCTCCAAATTGGCTAGCATCCCCTTGCTGACCAAGGACTCACTCCTCCCTTTGCTTCGGCGGGTGAAGTCGGGTTCCCCCTTGGATTTTGGTCCCGCCTATGTCTTAAGAGAGATTTTTTCGGCCTGCCCCACCCCTCCCCTTACGTTCCTTAATGACTCACTAAGCAATGGTGCTGTTCCCACCCATCACAAATCAGCTGTCATCATCCCGATTTTAAAAAAAGCTGGCGCTGATCCCTCGTCCCCATCTAACTACCGTCCCATTTCCCTTTTGCCCTACTTGGGAAAGGTCTTAGAAACCCACGTTACGAGTACCCTGAGCACTTATGTGGAGGCAAATCATTGCCTCTCCCCCTGCCAGGCGGGCTTTCGACCTCTGCACTCCACCGAGAAGGTAGTGATCTCAGTGATGGATGGACTCCGCGAGGGTATTGAAACCAACCTTTCTCAAGCCCTTGTCCTTTTGGACCTGGCCGCCGCTTTTGACACGGTGGATCATTCCATCCTTCTCACTCGTGTCAGGGCGGCGGGCATAGAGGGCTCTGCCCTCTCCTGGCTCAAATCCTTCCTGTGTGATAGGGCGCAGGGTGTCCATCTCGCTGGTTTTGCTGCCTCTTCACGAAAGGTGGAGTGCGGCGTCCCTCAGGGCTCTTCTTTATCCCCTCTTTTGTTCAATTTATACATCTATCCCCTCATTTTTATGTTGCAGCAGCTCGAGGTCACGGTGTTTAATTACGCCGATGACCTCCAGCTTATTTTTAATCTCTCTCACTCCCCCTCTTCTGTTCAGAACTTTCAAACTGTTATGTTATTCATCCAAGATTGGATGAACTGCAACCACCTCAAACTGAACCCTGACAAGACAGAGCTGGTCTTGACAGGAGGTGGTTGCAGTCCCTGGTCCCCCTCGTTTTGGCCCCTTTCACTCGGTGCCCCCCCCCTCCCGGTCCCTAAAGTTAAAACCCTCTGGATTTTCCTTAACTCCCAACTCTCTGTAAACCCCCAGGTCAGTTCGGTGGTTTCTTCTTGTTTTTTCTCCCTCCGGACAATTAGGAAGATATCCCACTTCTTCTCCCTTCCGGCACTAAAAATAATTGTGATGGCAATGGTGCTCTCGCGCCTCGATTATGGGAACATAATCTATAACGGCGCACCGGCCTATGCCATACACCGCTTGCAGCTAGTGCAAAATCAGGCTGCCCGCCTGATCCATGGGTTGCCCAAATTCCATCGAGCCACCCCATTGCTGAAATCATTGCACTGGCTGCCTGTGAGGGAGCGGGCCTTATTTAAATTAGGCTGCCTCACCTTCCAGGCCAGGATGGGCACTGCCCCTGAGTTCATATGCTCAGCCATCAAACCTTACCTGCCGGGCAGAGAACTCCGCTCTACCCACATGGCACTCCTGGCCACACCCCGCTTTAAGAAAAAGAAAGCAGGGGGGGCAAAATTCGGGGCCCTTGCACCTGTCTTCTGGAACTCCCTCCCTATGACACTTAGATCCTCAACCTCCTATTTGGAGTTCCAGAAGAACCTAAAAACCTTCCTTTTTTCCAGAGCTTTTGCCGCCTAGCCTGCCTTTTTTGTTGCTGCTGCTGGTCGCAGTCCTCAAAGCGCCCTGAAACCGCTGGGTATAAGCGCGCTCAATAAATGTTTTTAAATTCAAATTAAATACCCACCACAAGGAATGCTGCCACTACGATGCCAGCACTTTGCACGCCCTCAACCCCGGATGGACCCACACCTGCCTCGAAGCTACCCCGAAACACACATGGCCCCTTCACCTGCCAGAACTGCAGCTACACCTGCCTCAGACCCAACGAACTACCTGCCACGAACTACCTCAACCACCTCCTATGCATTCTACTAAACACACGCTCTGCACACAAACACGCCGTCGAGCTCTGGGACCTGCTCGACACAACATCCCCGGACGTCGCCTTCCTGACAGAGACGTGGATGAACGACTCCTCCGCACTCGACATCGCCATAGCCATCCCAGACGACTACAAGATCACCCGCAGAGACCGCACAAACGGAGTCAGAGGAGGAACTGCCATCATCCACAAGAACACCATCAGCGTCTCCTCCAGCACCGATGACACTCTCAGCACCACCAAACACATGCATTTCCAGAACCACACAGACCCCAACTCCACCCTCAGAGGCCCCCTCGTCTACCGACCCCCAGGACTCCGACCCCAGTAGAGCGACTCCATCGCCGACTTCATCAGCACGCACACCATGACCTACATCCTCCTCGGAGACCTGAACTTTCACCTTGAGAACAACAACGACAGCAACTCCACAACCATAATCGATAACCTCACCAACCTCGGACTGAGACAACTCGTCACAATGCCCACCCACTCCACCGGCCACACGCTTGACCCCGTCTTCTACTCTAGCCTGCACGTCTCCTTCAACCACACCACCGAACTCCTCTGAACCGATCACCGCTGCATCCACTTCACCTTCCAGAAACCCACCACTCACCATCACATCCAACAGATCGCTGCTGGAGCAATATCACCGAAGACCAACCACATGCAAACCTCACTCTCAGCCCACCCACTGTACCCTTCAACACGACGACGCTGCCCACAGCCTCAGACGCTGGATCGAGGACTGCGCCAACACCCTCATCCCGCTGAAGAAACCCCCCACAGAGACACCAACAAGAGGGCCAGCTGGTTCACCCCAGAACTCCTAGCCTCCAAGCGAGCTTGCCAGAAACTAGAGAAGAAATGGCAAAGTGAACAGACCACGGACAAACACGCAGCACACAAGGACGCCATCCGCAACCACCACCATCTCATCAGGGCTGCCAAGAGGACATCCTTCAAAGACCGACTCGACAACACTGCACGCAATAGCAAAGAGCTCTTCAACATCGTGAAGGAACTCTTTAACCTCAGCTCCAACACCGACATACCACCGTTGCAAGCCCTATGCGACTCCCTCGCCACTTTCTTCTACCGCAAGATAGCAGACATCCACGACAGCCTCAACACCCAGACAGCCCCAACAGACAGCAACACAACAGACTCTCAGCACATCTTCGACCACAACCCCATGCTAGCCTGTGCCAGCATGAGCACTGATGACACCATCAAGACCATGAGCACAATCCACTCAGCTCTCCGTTAGACCCACTCCCGGACCACGTCTTCAACAAAGCTCCATCACACCCCACCTGCGCAACGTCATTAACCTCTCCCTCAAGACCGTGACCTTCCCAGAGAGCTGGAAACATGCCGAGATCAACGCCCTACTAAAAAAACCCAAGGCCGACCCAAGAGACCTCAAGAACTTCTGGCCCATCTCTCTGCTCCCGTTCCCGGCCACGGTCATCGAGAAGATCATCAACAGACAGTTAACTCGATACCTCGAAGACAACAGAATCCTGGACCCTTCCCAGTCAGGGTTCCGCAGCAACCACAGCGCCGAGACCGCCCTCATTCCCGCCAGCGACGACATCAGGGCCATGCGGGACAACGGTGAGACCGCAGCACTCATCCTCTTAGTTTCTTGCTGGTCTGCACCGAAGCCATTCTCGACATTCTGCGTGGATTGCACCTGCCAAGGCTTGTTGGGTCCAATTCGGAATCCGACACTGCAGTCAACCAGATGGACTTTGTGGAACAGCTCGAATCCAGCTACTGGTTGTCATCTCGCCTCCTGGACCACGTGGCTGAAGAGACAAACTTCACCTCTTTCACCTGAATTTACCCGACATTGGTTGGCAGCTTCCCATCGCCATCCTGGTCACTGGCTAGTGACCCAGACTATGTCCCTTCTGCTTTCAGGTTCTTCAGATCTTCGATCCACCCTTGGATCCACCTGGACACTTTTCCTCTGGTCGCCTGCAGCACTTCTTCGCAGCTCTCCATTGGAATCGACGACGAAACCTGACACCAAAAGGGACCTATGCACCCGGCTTCCCTGGGTGAGGTAACACGAGTACTCCGATGCTACTGTGGGTCTTGACTCTCAAAGTGTTCTAGTCTAAAAGTGTTCCATCGTAGTTAACCTAGAAGTGTCCTTAAACTGTAAATTTGTAACGTGTTTGCTCTCCATAGATAGTCAGTGGTAACCCACAGCTGTGTTTAGACACTGCACGCATCTCCAGTGGGTCTCCTACTTCCTAACCTTTGGTTGTCCTGAATAGCCCCAGCGATTCCACAGGCCCTAGGCCTGCTTTCTATTCCAGACGTGGTTCTTATACCACTATTTTATTATATGGTTTGTGAGGCCCCTAGGGCATAACATATACTGTGCAACTTATCGTATGCTAATTAAGTTCCTTTTATTGTACTTTTACCTCTAACCTTATAAAGAGTGCAGAGGGGTTGTGTTTAGAATAAATACATATATATTTGATATGTACCTTGTGTGGTGTGCTTTCATTTGATCATTCAAGAGATTATCAGCCTTATTCATGAAGCCGAAATCGGCTCGCAAAGGGCCAGATTCAGAGAATCTGGCCCTTTGCGAGTGCGATTTTTGCATTTGGGATTCATCATCCCAAATGCAAAAATCGCTAATTGCGATCTCGCAATTTTGCAAGGAATTACATTTAACTAATCTCTATTTGAGGTTCCTTAAATGCAATTCATCATCCAATTTTCTTTTGCGAATTCGCAATTTCTGGCCGCAATTTACATCGAGGTCAAACCTTGCGGTAACTTGCGAAAACTCAGAAAAATGCTTTTAAATGCATTTTTCTGAGTTGCATGTTACACACACACATGTCCTTTGGACATGTGTGTGTGCAACACCTGTGTAAAATTTCATTTGAGGGGTGCTACAGGGTGTCCTTTGGACACCCCTGGCACCCTTCAAATCGCTATCTTATTTGCGATTAGCTAATTGCTAATCACAAATAAGGAATACTCCCCATTCATTCCTATGGGCCTTTTGGCCCATAGGAATGAATGGCGAGTTATTCCTTATTTGCGATTAGCAATTTGCTAATCGCAAATAAGGATTATGTAGGAATCGCATTTCTTTTGCAATTTCTACATTAATCCCGTTTTGCGAGTCCTTAATAGCGATTCGCTATGAATCGCTATTTGGGGCTCGCAAAACGGGAGAATGATGAATCAGGCTGTATAATTGGTAAAAACAACTTGCTTAACTCGTCTCCAAGTCTTAGCTTGAAGGCTGCTCACCACAGCTACCTCTAGGATACCTTTCTATAAGGTTGACTTTATAACCTACTATCAATAAGGGTCGTTTGGACTGGTGCAAGGTGCCCACTAGAATAGTGGACATCATATACCAGGCCAACTTCTCACATGCACTACATACCCATGAGGGTCTCAAGGTGCTGAATAATGTGTAAACATAGAGACACTGTTGACAATCGAGAGGTACCAGAGCGTCTATTCTGCTCACTTTGGAGCCATAACTGACCTATGAACCCCTGCCATCCGTGTGACCTTCTGTCACTCCCTTTTTAGGTCTTGTCCAGGCAGCGCGCATGCGCTGCTCCAGGAAAAATGACCTCTTGGAATGGCTCTGGACTTCCGGCCTACGGTTTGCTGTTATGGGCATCGGCTCGCAAGTGCTCGTGCACCCCTCGCGGGACTTCCGGCCTATGGCTTCCTGTTATGAGCAGCGTCTCGCAAGCGTACACGCACCACTCGCGGGACGCTGCAGTTGTATTCGCGGCTGGGCTTGTTTTAAATCAAATACGTGAATTGTTCCCACTTTGCTGTGCCTTTCTTGTCTACGTGTGTAAGTGCATGCATTTCTCAAGCTAGGTAGGGCGGGTGTGTCCCTTCTCACTCTTGCTTACTTACACCAGCTGTCACAATGGGGATCACTGGGTCAGTATTCAGGGCTGGCTAATCTTCACACTTCGGCAACATTGACCGATATATACCAGTCGGTACCTGTTGAACCACTGTGTCCACAGATGCTGGAAGGCTGCCGTGCTTTGCCATCCATTGACTCTCTCAAAGATGACCTGTCCTGACCAGGGAGTTACTTTTGTCCAGTGTGAGTGGTGTGTGTGCTGAAGCTCTTGTTATGGGTGTTGGGATACGCATGTCCTATACGTGGGAGACTGCAGCGAAAAATACAGTTCTGTCCCGGGAACTGGGCGCTCTGTGAGCAGAAAACGAAGTCCCCAAAAACACGAAACTCCTTTTATCCAGACTCTGTTCTGTTTAAGCACAGTTTGTTTTATTTTCTGACGTGTAAAGGGCACATTTGGGATGCCCTGACTTTGCACTTGTGTTCTTCAGTGTAGCACAACTTGGCAGGCGTAAAGTTCAAAAGAAAGAGCCAACTTTTGCCATTGCAAATGGTACACGTAGAGGGTGGCTTGGCAGGTGGTAAATATTGTCTAGGTGCTCCAGTGTGTTTTTTTGTTTTTTTGCGTCTGGGAGAAGTGGGGGCTGGGAGGTAAGCTCTTTGCTCCGAAGCCCACATTTTGGTCATGTGGAGATGAGTGGTTTGGAGTCTAGATGCCCTTCTGCAGTCTTCAGTGTGGCCGCTCCACTCACTGCCTTTCTGTGTAGCCAACACATGGGTGCATGGTAATGAACACTATCTCCATGGGCAGACCATGCAGTATGTGCCCCAGTTTTTGTGTCTCTTTTAATTTCTGAAACTGGGTTCTTTAGATATATATTGGTGACCCAGCTAGCTTGTGTCGTAGGTGACTGCCTAGTACTCTCATACGGCTGCACCACTCCCGTATAAACCTTCATATGGGTGATTGCACCATAAAGGCAGAAACAAGCACGGTCCTTCATAACATCAAACATAGAATTCTGTTTTTGATTGCATTTTGTTTCTGTCTCTTGTTCCAACTAGCTTCTGTGACGTGCCATTTCAGCTGCCTGCAGTTTAAGTGCTGGGTTAAGTGTGGTCTCCTTAACAAATGATAAAATGCCTGGGAGCACTGAAAGCATTGGCATTTGTAAAACATCACTAGTAAAACAACCACGAGTTGCTGTTTTTGCATTGCACATTTTTATTGCAAGCTCATGGGGCAGTGTTTATCATTTGCTTTCAGTTTGTGACACATGCTTCCAATAAAACTAAGAGTACCACCTTCTTGCAAGGCTCGCACCATTGGTTTTGCAAATGCTTGCTTGATTGTTATTAGCTCCTGTTGGTAAGAACTCCTGCAGCAAGCTAGAGCCTCGAAGCATGAATCGAGGGATTTGTTATTTGTGGACGTGCAGTGAAGTCTGTGCTGGCCAGTCTGTGGCATGTTCATGCAGACTAGAGGGGGTGTTTTTCCTATGGTCAAGTCAAGTCAAGTCAAGTTTAAATTTGTATAGAGCACTACTCACCCAGAGGGTCTCAAGGCGCTTGAGGGAGGGGGAGAGCTTTACTTATCAAATATCCAAATTTTAAGTTGCTTTCTGACGGAGAGGTGGTTCTGTGTGAGGCGGAGGTGGGTGGGGAGGGAATTCCAGGTTTTGGCTGCTAAGTAGGAGAAGGATCTTCCTCCCATGGTGGATCTCTGGATGCGTGGAATTGTGGCGAGGGCCTGATTGGATGATCGAAGTTGGCGGGTGGGGGTGTAGAAGGACAGGCGCGTGTTGAGGTATTCGGGTCCAAGGTCGTAGAGGGCTTTGTGTGCGTGGGTGAGGAAACGGAACGTAATTCTTTTGTCGACGGGGAGCCAGTGGAGGTCTTTCAGGTGACCGGAAATGTGAGCTTGGCGGGGGATGTCTAGGATGAGTCTGGCTGAGGCATTTTGGATGCGTTGTAGTTTTTTCTGTAGTTTGGCTGTGGTTCCGGCGTAAAGGGTTTTTCCGTAGTCAAGTCGGCTAGTGACCAGTGCATGGGTGACCATCTTTCTTGTTTCGGTGGGGATCCAGCGGAAGATTTTATTGAGCATACGTAGGATGTTGAAGCAAGATGATGAGACGGCGTTGACTTGTCTGGTCATTGAGAGGGAGGAGTCCAGGATGAAGCCCAGGTTGCGTGCATGGTCCGTTGGTCTTGGTGCAGTTCCCAGGGCCGGTGGCCACCATGAGTCGCCCCAGGCCGAGGGGGATGTTCCCAAGATGAGGACTTCCGTTTTGTCCGAGTTTAGATTTAAACGGCTGTTCTTCATCCACTCGGCTACTTCTTTCATCCCTTCGTGTAGGTTGGTTTTGGCGGTGTTTGGGTCTTTGGTGAGGGATAGGATTAGCTGGGTGCCGTCTGCGTAGGAGATAATGTTGAGGTTGTGTTGGGCGCAATGGATGCGAGGGGACTCATGTATATGTTGAAGAGGGTGGGCCTGAGTGAAGATCCTTGGGGTACGCCGCAGATGACATCGGTAGCTTCTGATCTATAGGGTGAAGGTGGACTCTCTGGGATCCTCGGGCGAGGAACGAGATTATCCAGTCCAGTGCTTTTCCTTGTATTCTGACGTTGCTGAGGCGTTGTATAAGGGTGTTATGACAGATTGTGTTGAAAGCAGCGGAGAGGTCAAGTAGGATGAGGGCAGCTGTTTCTCCATTGCCCAGTAGAGTTCGAATGTCGTCTGTTGCTGCGATGAGGGCGGTCTCGGTACTGTGTTTGGCTCGGAAGCCGGACTGTGATGGGTCGAGGGATTTGTTGGATTCGAGGAAGGCGGCGAGTTGACTGTTGACGGCTTTCTCAATTACTTTGGCAGGGAATGGGAGGAGCGAAATGGGGCGGTAGTTCTTAAGTTCAGTGGGGTCTGCTGTAGGTTTCTTCAAGAGGGCGCTGAGTTCGGCGTGTTTCCAGCTTTCCGGGAAGGTGGCGGAGTTGAGGGAGCAGTTGATGACGTCTCGGAGATGGGGTGCGATAATGGAGTCTGCTTTGTTGAAAAATGTGGTGGGGACAAGGGTCGGTTGGCGATCCCGAGTGAATGGTGTTCATCAGGCGGATGGTGTCTTCAGTGGTGATTGGGTTCCAGGCGTAAAGGTTGTTGGAGGGGGTTGTTTGTTTGGCGGTAGGTGGGGTGGGCTGGTCTTCAAAGCTGTTGTGTATGTCTGCGATTTTGTTGTGGAAGAATGAGGCTAGGGAGTCGCAGAGGTCTTGGGATGGAGTGATGTCGTTGGTGCCGGCGGTGGGGTTGGTAAACTCTCTGACGATGTTGAAAAGTTCCTTGCTGTTGTGGGCGTTGTTGTCGAGCCGATCCTTGAATGCTGATTTCTTGGTGTATCGGATCAGTTGGTGGTGTTTGCGGGTGGCGTTCTTGAAGGTGGTCAGGTTATCAGTGGTTGGGTTTATTCGCCAGGTTTTCTCGAGGGTGCGACAGATCTTCTTGGATTTCTTAAGGTCATCATTAAACCAGGGGGCTTTTTTGCTGCCTTGCTTGACTTGATGGTTTTTCAAGGGTGCTAATTCGTTGGCGCTGTGGGTGATCCATTGTGTAAGGTTGGTGGCTGCTTGGTTTGGGTCCGTTGATTTTGCAAGAGGGTTTTGGTGAAGTGATGTGAATAGCTGGTCGGTGGTAATTTTATTCCAGTTTCTCCGAGGAATTGGTTGTGGGTGGTTGTGGGTCGTAGTCTTTTTGTAGTTGAAGTGAACGCAGCTGTGGCCCGTCCAATGGAGAGCTGTGGTGTGATTGAAGGTGATGTGCTTGCTGGAAGTGAAGATTGGGTCGAGCGTGTGTCCGGCATAGTGGGTGGGGGTGTCAACAAGTTGTTTGAGTCCGAGATTGGCGAGGTTCCAATAGGGTGGTGGTGTTGCTGTCGTTGTTCTTTTCCAGGTGGAAGTTGAGGTCTCCCAATAGGATGTAGTCCTCTGAGGGGAGGGCGTGAGGGGTGATGAAGTCAGTGATGTCTTCGCTGAATTGTGTGCGGGGTCCGGGTGGTCTATAGATGAGGGTGCCTCTGAGTGTGGTCTTAGGGTCGGTGTGAATCTGGAAGCGAAGGTGTTCGACGGTTGTGAGGTTGTCATCGGAACTGGTCGTGATGCGGATGGTGTTCTTATGAACGATGGCGATTCCTCCTCCTGTTTGGTTGATGCGGTCCTTTCGGATGATCTTGTAGCCGTCCGGGATGGCTATGGCGATGTCGGGCGCTGATGAGGCGTTCATCCAGGATTCTGTAAGAAAGGCGACGTCCGGCGATGTGGTGTCGAGTAGGTTCCAAAGTTCAATGGCGTGTCTGTGGACCGAGCGGGTGTTGAGTCGGATGCACTTCAGGTGGTTAGTGTCGGAGCTCTGTTTGGAGTATGTGGATTTGGTTTGGGTCCTGATGCAGTCGAACTTGCAGGAGTGGCAGGTGAATGGTCCATGGGTGTGTCCTGGGCGGCTTGGTAGCATTCGGGAGGCGGCTGGAGATGAGTGCTGAGAGGGTAGCGGAGTCGTACGTGATGCGGGTGGAGAGGAGTTTGCGGGGGCCAGAGGGACTGGCGCTGGGCGCGGTCCAGGCGCGGACGGGTGTAGACGGGCTTACCTTTGGCACACCTTCGGCGCGCATGGGGCGTGTCCGCTGCGCGTGAACGCTGCGCGCAAAAGCATCTGTCATATGTGGATAGTGGGAGGGGCGTGGGCGAGGGAGGAGCAGCTGGGAGGCGGGAGCAGGGAGGAGAGACGGGCCAGGAGTCAACAACAAAATGGCAGAACAAACAAAAAGCGAAACAGGGGCACCACCGGAGTAAAGTTATGATCAGGGCAGTGGTAGCGTTACAATGAGGCACAAATAATATTGCAGGCGATGCGAGCAGTGCAAAAATGACAATCAATCCAAAGGGCAACAGGCACAATCCGTAATTAGCAGCAAGCGCTACGATACAAACAAGCACAATCAGTAATTAGCAGCAAGCGCTACGATACCAGGCGCTACGAGAATAGTACAGGCAATGCGAGCTCAAATGAAAATTGCAATTTAGCAGCAAGCGCTACGATAACAGCGCTACAGAGTCAGGATGGTCAGGGAGCGTGGGGAGCGACCGCTTAAAAGCAATCTAAGACGGTCACAGCGCTAGTTCGGAAGGGACAGACCTTATCTGTGGTAGGGAGGAGCAGCTGGGAGGCGGGAGCGGGGAGGAGAGACGGGCCAGGAGTCAACAACAAAATGGCAGCACAAACAAAAAGAGAAACAGGGGCACCACCGGAGTAAAGTTATGATCAGGGCAGTGGTAGCGTTATAATGAGGCACAAATAATACTGCAGGCGATGCGAGCAGTGCAAAAATGACAATAAATCCAAAGGGCAACAGGCACAATCCGTAATTAGCAGCAAGTGCTAAGATACAAACAAGCACAATCAGTAATTAGCAGCAAGCGCTACGATACCAGGCGCTACGAGAATAGTACAGGCGATGCGAGCTCAAATGAAAATTGCAATTTAACAGCAAGTGCTACCATACCAGCGCTACAGAGTCAGAATGGTCAGGGAGTAACAAACTCAGAGTTTGTTACTTCGGCCTTCACAGGGGCCGCTCTCAGGGGGCGCTGTGGATGGTAATCCCCA